>NC_139942.1:3490806-3640806 GCF_963454915.1 Gymnoscopelus microlampas
TTTTGTTAACCTGGGAGTCACCAGGTCTGGCTTCCTCAAGACAGCTGCTAATCAGGATGGCCAATTGATCAAAGAACTCCTTGAACAGGTGGGGCTCTCATTGACCCCCACCCCAAGAACTGTATTCAAATGTGATCCTACAGTATAAAGGTGACTGATATATGACTTGTGAAAGTAGTACGACCACGCCGTTAGGCTGTGTGACACAGGGGCTCTGCCCCTGGGTCTCCCTGGTTCTCATGCTATGCTGTTTGCTGTTTGCTGATGAATAAACCGAATCATGATAGAACCTGGGAACCTGATGTCTCTTCTCCTCTACTTTATAACAACTACCAGCCTACTAACCGCAGCTTTATGCCTCATTTGACACGACAAAATCATAATGACAGAATAATTATGACAATCCGATTGTCATAATTATTCTGTCATTGTACTTAACTGTGCGGTTGACAGAAGGCATATCTCAGTATACTGGTCAATCTTCGTTCCTGTACTCTCACCATGGCCATGAAGCGTGGGTCATGACCGAAAGAATAAGATCCCGGATACAAGTGGCCGTAATGAGTCTTCACAGACTGGTCCTTAGGGATAGAGTGAGAAGTCACCCGGGAGAGACTGGGAGTAGAGCCACTGTTCCTTCACGTGGAAAGGACTCAGTTAAGGTGGTATGGTACGGATGCTTCCTGAGCGTCTCCCGAAGGAGGGCCTGTGGCTCAACAGGCCTTGGATTTGGCTTTGGGATTCCCCAGTTACAAGTAGCTAACGCGGCGCAGAAAGGGAAGTCTGGGATTCTCTGTTGGAACTGTTAACCTGGCTCCAGATAAGCAGATGGATGGATGTGTTGATGGATAGGTGTGTGTGTGTGTGTGTGTGTGTGTGTGTGTGTGTGTGTGTGTGTGTGTGTGTGTGTGTGTGTGTGTGTGTGTGTGTGTGTGTGTGTGTGTGTGGTGGATTGGATGGATGATTAAACTTCTCATTGTCTCATGAGACTCAATCAGCTGGTGCCAGCCGACCTGCAAGAGGCTGATCCTTCTCTGTGTGTTCTGAAACACTTTCGCCTCGTTGCAAATCTTTGATCTGAATTGGGCTTTAGGCTTCCTGCTGGAAAGCACATGGTGGGAATGAATGAACGAAGTCACAGTTTTAGAAGAATTGGTGATATATTTCTGATATCAAAAAGGAGTTTACAAACTTACAATTCAGGAGGACAAGAATGTATGGAACTACCAGCAGTCTGAACTCAAAGGACACACTGACTGACTCAGGGTTAAATACCCCACTCATCAAAGGAACCCCTTCTGTTTACACTTCATACCTAGCCAACACCCTTTCTCCTGCCACCCAACATAGTAACAAAAGGAAATATTCAGGAGCCAAGGAGTCTACAACAGATATAGCAAATGCCATTGAAAGAGAGGAGCACTCAGACATAGTTACATTAACCCATAATTCTTTTCAAATGTTTACTTAATTTCCAAATTACTTTGACAGCACGCACGCACGCACACACACACACACACACACACAAAACACGCCATTGGGGACGTGGAGTCAAAGAGTCAACTAACAGGAAGCATTAAAAACATCAGTACTTACTATACTTTCCTTAACCTATTTTGGGCGGGAACCCATATTTGTAACTAAACCTTTCAGGACGGGAATCCCTTTTGGGGTTCTTGTTACTATGTACAGTATATAGCAACATACATTTGTTTGAATAGATATTTGAAGTTTTTCAGAATACTTAGGTCAGGATTTAGAAGCCGTTTTAAGAATCGGCCTCAGGTCTAAATGGGTTAAAGAATATATTGCCACTGTCCAGTGGAAACCTTGTATGTCCAAAACTGTTACTCTGCAGCAAATGGAAAAGAGAACCTGTGTTCCAATGTACGTATTATTTAGTCACAAGCTCCTCTTAATACTATTCACTTGTTCAATATGTATAAAAACCCACACACTTAGCACTTTTAACCTGGGGTCACTATTTTGGGCATAACATTATACTGTAGCTCAAACATTTTAAGGTTTTTCTCGAAGATTGACAAAAATGCTATTTTTTTTTACTCATGCTTTGTATGTTTTCTGTCTCAACCACCCAACAACCATATTAGAATCTAATACTGTATGTATAGTTTTAGGCCAAAAACACTTAAGCCCTGTATAATTCAGCAGATGATGAATGGGGAAATTAGCCCTTCATTTGTTGTTGCTATTGTGTGTTAGGGTTTACAGGTGTGTATTATGTTGTGCGTTTGTTGTTCACAGGTGTTGATCATGCTGTGTTGTGGTGTTTTCCAGGTGTAAGCTGGGTTTCTTCAACCTGGACGCCCTGAACCCTCAGGGGTGTACTCCATGTTTCTGTTTCCAACACTCGTCAGTGTGTGACAGCGCAGAGGGCTACAGCATGCACACCGTCTCCTCACACTTTAATGCGGGTAACGGCGGTGGTGTAAAGTAACTAAGTACATTTACTTGAGTACTGTACTTCAAGTAAAACATTTTAAGTACTTTTACTTTTCTGGCGTATTTCCAAATAATATCAATACTTTTACTTCTACTCCACTACATCTCAGAGGCAAATGTTGTACTTTTACTCCACTACAATTATTTGTAAACTTTAGTTACTAGTTACAGTACTTTGTAGATTTTGATTATTATTACAAAACATACATTAACCACTTCAGCCCTATTTAAACTTTGATTATTTTAAAATAGCTGATCTACAAACTCACAACGTTTTGAGCTTGTAATCTTCTATTTTCAAAAAATGTGTATCTTTTGTATCTACGTACATTTATAATTCCAGACTTTTACTTGTAACAGAGTCAATTCAGGGTCATTTATATACACCCCTAGTAAATGTACTCTCTAGTGTCCATGGAAAGCACAACCCACTGTGCTGTTCTGCCAGTAAACTCACAGCTTCACACACCTTCACCTTTATGCAGGGTGTAAAGGTGTGTGGGAACACTACTTAAGCACTGAACACACCAAAAAAGCGTCCACACACGCGTTTTTTTGTGCGCGACTGTCATCGTGCACGGTCTAGAAGAATTTGTGCGCTTTGTTTCCCCACCCAGAGCAGAACACTAATCTTAATGTGTGCCAGTGAGAACGGCTGCATTCATTAACATGGAGCAGAAAAAAGCAGTGTCTGCATGTACGCTTAATGCTGGCCTGTGGGTTTTATTATAAACAACCTGTGTGGGGATATAAATTAACCCGTAATTGACCAATTTCATCCAGTGGTACACCCTTTAAACTATCTGTCTGTCTGAATTCTAAAGTATATTAACACTAACTATAACTGTGTGTGTGTGTGTGTGTGTGTGTGTGTGTGTGTGTGCGCGCGCGCGCAGATGATGAGCAGTGGAGTGGTCAGCAGCGGGATGGTTCCAGTGTTCCGGTCCAGTATTCTCGCAGTGGTCAGGAGATCTCCCTCATCTCTGACGACGACTTACTTATGTACTTCATAGCTCCAGGTACACACACACACACACACACACACACACACACACACACACACACACTCTCTCTCTCACACAGAGCAACACACACAAACCATGTCAGTTATGTTTACTAGACCATACCCGGTCGGCGCAGCGCATCCGTAGGGGGATATGCGCACATGATCTGGCAACCCGGGAGGCAGTTCGTCCCATAGCTGGGCAGCCCCGTAACCATGGCGACAGTGTTTGACACAAAAACGCTAATAAGAAGCTGAGATTTGATGAAATTGAAAAACGGGCTTCACAGTTAAGTTCAGATGGTAATGGCCAATTACCTGTGTGCAAAATCAGAGCAATTGGTCCAGCCAGTGAGGAGAACCGGGTATCTTCACTCACGTACTCACCACCACTACAGAGGTTACTAGAATTATAGTAGGATTATAGTAGGATTATAGTAGGATATTGGTCAGGTCAGCGGTTCTGGCCGATCGGTTCAACTCAATGGTTCAACCGACTTCATACCGGGCACCGCACACCCTCGGGTCCTGTGTGACATGCACGTCCTTTTTCAATAGATCAGTGCGGTGGTTCTGGAGATGCGTGTAGGGTTGGGATCTGGAACCAGATCCAACATTGAGGAACCAGAATCGAATCCATCACATTAGTAACCGTTTCCGGAGCCGGTTTATCACACTGTCAGAGCTGGTATGTGGACTTCACGTCTGCTATGCAATTACAATGCGGTTGTAATTTCAAGGACCAGCGTAACTCTCACAGTTACAGACCTGTAAGGGCCCATTGAGAATCACTACAATAATATCTATGCAATACTGTATGTATGATTGCATTTGTGTTCATCATTAAAACAAAAGGTTTTGTGTTAAAATGTTAAAGTTTTATATTGTGATAGTAGTCATTGCTATAGAGGGTTTGTTCAGTAACAGGTGTCTCTATGTCTCTCCAGCTCTTTAATAAACAGAAAAACAAATTCAGGTAGGTGACAAAACGTCAGCCAATCAGGAGAGAGTACCAATTTATCAGCTTCATTTTTATAGTGTTCCAGTTCCAATTTTGTCTGCTTATTTCTCTGAGTCATCACTTCCAATTTAACTTGTTTAATCTGTATAGAGGATATGCGTGTGACATCATCATCAAACCCGGAAGTTATGCAGGAATGCCTACTGAGTGTCAAAAGAATACTTTCTGGCCTTGACAGCCCATGCATCCAAACAGAAAAGTCATATCTGATTGCATTAAACAACATTAAACAATGCTAAACTCATTTTGCATGTTTCTTTGCCACTCGATTTGCCACTCGATGTGCCATTCACTTTAAGCATGCGCATATCCTCTATCCTGACTTTCCTGAGTTTTCTATCCTGATTGTATTAAATTGGTACCTGACCTGAAAATACATGTTCTGTTTAATAAAGAGCTGGAGAGATATGTAGACTCCTGTTACTGAACAAACAGTCTATGAATGAATGAATGAATGAATGGTTTTTATTTCAGTATCAAGTGTTACAAAATTTAACACACAACAATTTAAAATAAAAAATTAAACAGTACTTGTACAGAAAAGGTGTAGGCTGAAGCCGTAGCTTATAATGCCTACCCTTTTTATCTTATCAACTTAAATAAAAAAGAATAATATCTATACAAAAGACTTAATTGTACAAAAAGACAACAACAAGGACAAACATACTCGTCTCAAAAGTTTGTTTCTTATACTTAAGGTATCTACACTATGTGTCTATATATATATATATATATACATATATATATATATATATATATATATATATATATATATATATATATATATATATATATATATATATATATATATATATATATATATATACACACATATATACACACATATATACACACACACACACACACACACACATGTACACATATACAACACATGTATATTTTAATGTTTTATAATGAGGCTTACTTTGTATGGTTTATAATTTATAATAGCGCTGTATACTTATTTATTACATTTTCTTTAGAAATGTCCTAAAACTTATAAATTAAACTGCACATTTTAGGTTGTTTTCACAGCTATTCCATAATTCTCTTGCCATGACAGATGCACATCTTTTTTTACGGGGCCAGAGCTCAGCTCTGGACCTGTTTTGTTATTGGCAGTATTCTGTCACTTCTTCTTCTGCCACTTTTCGCAGTTCTGGCTGAACCGTGTAGTCGCTTTTTACGAAACTCGGCCATATGGTAGATGGTCATGAAAAACAATCAAGAAATAATTCTCACAATCTTTCGTCCAAAGGTGGCGCTATAGCACTCAATTGAAAATGCCAACTTTGAACAGGTAAAACTCATGCCCTGTTTGACCTACAGCCATGAAACTTGGATACACATATGCGTCTCCTCATGCTGAACAACTTTCACCCTCTGACTTTTGACCTCTGACCTTTAGATCTCCCACCATTTTGAATTATATGAAAAACAGTCATTGGCTCCTAACTTCTGCATTTTTTCACTTATGGAGAATCCGTTGGAAATTTTTGTAGGCAGAGGTCCAAAGTTTAAGTGTTAAACGTTTCGTGCAGATTGCTCAAAAATCCCAGGAGGAGATAGATTTTAACTATTACAGTTTTATGAAAATTATTCATCTGTGCCTAAAACATACATGCAGACTCACATTTCTTTGAAACTTTGCAGAAATGTACAGGGTCATTCCAAATATCACTGAAACCAATCTTACTCCAATTGGCCAAAAGGGGGCACTATAGCAATTTTTTGAAAAGGCAGACTTTAAACAGGCATAAGTCATGCCTCGTTTACCGAAAGTCGTGAAACTTGCTTACACATGTGCCTTGACTCATGAGGAACACACGTATCGATTTGACCATTAAGCTCCGCCCTTAGATTTTCCGCAATTTTGAGCAGTTTGAAAAATACTTGTTTTTGCCAGTTCTGGCTTAACCGTGCATACGCTTTTTACGAAACTCGGCCATATGGTAGATGCTCATGACAAACTACCAAGAAATAATTCTCACACTCATTCGTCAAAGGGTGGCGCTATAGCACTCAATTGAAAGTGCCAACTTTGAACAGGTACAACTCATGCCCTGTTTGACCTACAACCATGAAACTTCGATACACACATGCGTCTCTTCATGCCCGACAACTTTCGTGGTCTGACTTTTGACCTCTGACCTTTAGATCGCCCACCATTTTGAATTATATGAAAAACAGCCATTGTTCATAACTTCTGCATTTTTTCACTTATGGAAAATCCGCCGCTTTTGTTTTGTCGGCAAAGGTCCTAAGTTCATGTGTAAAATGTTTTGTGCAGATTACTCAAAAATTCCAGGAGGAAATAGATTTTAACTATTGCAGTTTTATGAAAATTATTCATCTGCCCCTAACACATACATGCAAGACTCACATTTCTTTGAAACGTTGCAGTAATGTAGAGAGTCATTCCAAATATCACTGAAACCAATCTCACTCCAATTGGCCAAAGGGGGGCGCTATAGCAATTTTTTGAAAATGCAAACTTTAAACAGGCAAAAGTCATGCCTCGTTTGGCCGAAAGTCGTGAAACTTGCTTACACTTGTGCCTTGACACATCTATTGCTTTGACCAGTAAGCTTCGCCCTTAGATTGTCCGCAATTTTGAGCAGTTTGAAAAACACTTAAACCCAGGATTTTTCAGCTATTTGCGTGAAACTGTATCATCTGTGTGATCTCCTTTTTCACAGTTACTTGTCTGTTGGGCCAATGGCGTCTCCCTTAAATGAATGCCTTAAAATCTCAAGGTCGCCAGTTCAAGCCTCACTTGATGCAGACTCAATTTAAGTTGAATTGCAAACAACATGACTGTATCAATGAATACATGTGCAAATGGTAAAGATAACCTGAAATGCTTATTTGAGAGTATGTTTTTTCAACGTATGACACACTTCATTCTGAAAATAGCTGATCTACAATCTCACAACTTTTCATGGTTTGTGAGCTTGTAGATTGGCTACTTTCACTAGTTTTGGTTCTGAGGAGATGTACAATTTATTCATTGGTAAATGGTTTGTGAACGAGTGATCTTAGTGTTAGTGAAACAGGGGCTTGGTTCATGAAAGAAGGCAAGAGTTTATGATCTTCAACAGACAATATCAGCCTGGACAAAGCTATAGCACTATAGGTAGTGTTGCAGCCTATTAGTCTGAAGGTTGAGAGTTCGAATCCTGTTAATGGCAATAGGTTGAGATGTCCAATCAAACCATTATGTTTCCATCTCTCTCTCTCATCAATCTATTGTTTCCATGTCACTCTCTCTCTCTCTTCAATCTATTCCGTTTCCATGTCTCTCTCTCTCTCTATTCACTGGCCCCGTATTATCGCTGCTTGCAGCTATATTTATATATTTGTTCTTGCTGTCATTATTTCAAATACAAGTCCACCCCTCAGCTCATAGCGGATTTCTTTTATCTGGAAGAATCTCTGAATGCTGCTTGGAAGCGATTTCTGTTGTGCTTTGAAGGCTAACAAAACTGTTTTCAGAGCTACAATATCCTGGAATTTATATAGTATTATATTTAATAAAGATTTTATTTGTTGGTTCACGGTATTCAGATCTATTCATTATTCTTTTATATTATATCTATAGCAATGAGTACTATCAGAAAATATAGCTATTTAACACTTATTTTAACCAAAGAAAATCACTTACCCTACCTTTAAATAGATTTTTAAATATATTATAAATATAGCAATTGTTAAAGGGAACCGTTAAGGAATCGGACCGTTAAGAGGGAATCGTTAAGGAACTGGAATTGTTCAAATCCTAAAGGATCCCAACCCTAGATGCAATACCTTGCTTGCTCTGACAACATGCGTATAACCTGTCTCATCTGTTGTCATGACAACCTATAAACCGTATCTTCTGTTGTGCTGGATACAGAGAAGTTTCTGGGCAACCAGTTGCTAAGCTACGGTCAGAACCTGACACTGAGTTTCCGTGTGGACCGACGAGACCCTCGTCTGTCAGCTGAGGACCTGATCCTGGAGGGAGCCAATCACAGAGTGGCTGTCCCTCTCATCGCACACGGCAACGCCTACCCCAGCGAGAACATGCAGACATACGTCTTCAGGTGTGTTTGGTTTCATTTGGGTGTCTGTTCTTTCGTGATTTTTTTGTGTGATGGGTTAAACAATTGTTGTGGTGTTAACCCCAGCATCCTGGAGGGGGAATGTTAAGGATAGAGGGCTTAAGTGGTTAACAGTTTATTGTCTGGTGTGTTGAGTTGCTTTTTGTTGTAGAGTGTGTGTGTGTGTGTGTGTGTGTGTGTGTGTGTGTGTGTGTGTGTGTGCGTGTGCGTGTGCGTGTGCGTGTGCGTGTGCGTGTGTGTGTGTGTGGGGGGTGGCAGTGGCTCAGGGGTAGAGTGGCGGAAAACCGCAGGGTTCGCAGTTCAATCCCGGGCTGGGGCGCTCCCCTAGAGTTAGTGTCGAAGTGTCCTTGAGCAAGACGCTGAACCCCTAATTGCTCCCGATGAGCAGGTTGGTGCCTTGCATGGTTTCCTCCGCCATCGGTGTATGAATGTGTGTGAGAATGGGTTAATGGCACAATCAATGTAAAGCGCTTCGGATAGAAGCGCTATATAAATGCACCATTTACCATTTAACAGTTGCCGTGGTGTGTGTGTGCGCCCCCTGTAGGCTTGGCGACAGTACTGACTACCCCTGGAGACCAACCATCAGTCACTCTGACTTCCAGAAGCTGCTCCACAACCTGACCTCCATCAAGATCAGAGGAACTTACAGCGAGAAAAGTAAAGTATCCCCTCACATAATACCAACGATGATTATATTAAGTAGAAGATCACAGACCTCTGTCAAGGTGTCCGGTTGTCTATAAAGTGTTGTGGTGTTTCTTTGGCCAACAGAACTTAATGAAATCATGCCCAGTTAGGGGTTTTGTCCACATAAAGTGTCTTTTGGAGCTGCCAGTGTCTGTCTGCCATGCATGTGTATGGTAAAGACGTGGCTGGAGTGCTCCTCTTCCAAGCGCCAACTATCACATTTCAGCGCTCTCTGAGTCCATAGTTTTCTTTTTGTGGCGGAGCGTCCTGAGCAAGTCGGAGTGCTGCTCATCAATGTCATGTTTGATCCTCCTGGCTGTGTCTGACAACCCACTAATTTACCACCTGACTTTGGATCATTACCACAACCATGAGAAGGCTGTGTTTATCGTTATTTAAGCCAAGTTATTTGTTCTAATAACAAAGATGACACACTGTTTGAGAGCATTCCAAGTGGTTAAAGGAGACATCCGCTCATTTTAAGTGTTATGTTTGATGTGCGTCAAATCACTTACCGACGTAGAAATGAAAATCGCGTGACTCCACAAATCTCCCTATCGACCCCCACCGTTGCCATGATAGTAGGATGCTGGATAGCCCAAATTCGCCTATTTTAACAAATGCAAAGTCTGTTTTTTTGCTTCTAGTACTCATTGTTGAGTCCCATGATAATGTAACAGGCGCTAAAACTCCGAGAAGCTAACGGCTAATAACAGAACGAGCTAATGCTGGTTGCCTGTTTCTCTCCCGACCTGGCAACCTGGGGCTGCCATGCAGAGAGATAAGCAGCCCCTCGCCAAAATAGGCGAATTTGGGCTATCCAGCATCCTACTATCATGGCAACGGTGGGGGTCTATAGGGGGATTTGTGGAGTCACGCGATTTTCATTTCTACGTCGGTAAGTGATTTGACGCACATCAAACATAACACTTAAAATGACCGGATGTCTCCTTTAACAGTGATTTGGGGGGTTGTAGAAACAAAAATGGAATCTCTCATCCTGTCATCCAGGTGCCGGTTACCTGGACGACGTCACCCTGATCTCTGCGCGCCGGGGCCAGGGCGGGACCCCCGCCCGCTGGGTGGAGCAATGTGCCTGTCCCGAGGGATACGTGGGACAGCACTGTGAGCAATGCAAACTGGGATATCGGCGAGCCACGCCCGCGCTGGGACCCTTCAGCTCCTGTGAGCCATGCAACTGCAACGGACACAGCGACACATGTGACCCCAACTCTGGTACGTAGTCAACCCACCATTTTCCGAAAATTAGACGATTAAACTTAGACGATCTGAGCACAGACGCTGATTGGCTCTTCTACTTTTTGGTTTCTGCAAAACACCCACCCAGCCCTTGGTGCCAGACCATTCTGCAGAAGACACACGATAATGTGAATTTACGCAACCGGGATGGTTTACCAGGGTAGTATATTGATTAAAAACAAAAAATAAATTATAGCAACTGCAAATAAAAAGTGTACGCAATAAAGAGGCATATGGATATTGCAGATTGTTTATCAAATGCCATTTTCTCTATATTTATTTTCTCTATATTTGATTATCAAATAATGCACTTTTGTCAGATATAAACATTATTGCTCACTTTGGGCTATCTATATATTGATATACAAAAGTATTCATAGATTTGTAATTGTCTTGAAGGTTGGAGTTCTGGTAGTGTGTTCTGTCAGAGCCTGCCCTCTGGTGGCAGGGCGTTGATTCAGAGGTTTTCTGACCGACTGCTTTTGTGTTTGTTAATCTGTATGTTCGCTATACCGTTCCTTATTCAGATGAGATGGGACATAATGGGAGAGGAAGGGTGTCCAGCTGCCATAGGCCACATACAAGCAGTTTAAACACCTGAAGCCAAACATAGTCAGAGACGATAAAACATTGTGAAAATCACAGATCATCAGTTTTCTCTATTTTTAGTACAGTGACCTATATATGTTCAGCCTGATCTCACACAATTTACTATACATTACACGGATGTCATTCCGTGCATAGACACCTAGAAAACCAGAAAACCCGTGCATATGAGCCATGAATCCCACGGTGGGCGTAATCGAGTTGCAACCCGGAAGCAGAGCCGTCCCCACAACATGATTTACGATTCTGTGCCTATTGGTATATAACTCAAACGGCGCTGAGTAGGCTCAAGCAAACGTCGCAACTTTCAGGATGGCAACTCGTTTTCTTTAGCTCACTATGTCGTCCCTCACGTGGGATGCGAGGCGGCTATGCACGGATTTTAGGGTTTTCAAGGTGTTGTCGAGTTGATATGTCACTGTATACTTAGTGTAGTACAGTACCCATTATAATAGTACTTGGAGTTCAGTCAATGACGTCATATTGATATTATTGATAATTATCATATTATTATCTCAGATCTCCATATATGGGCACAAAAGGAACACCGACAGGCAGGCAGACAGACAGACGAACAAACAGACATAGATATAGAGATGTGTGGTATTTCTGGACAACCCTGATGCCACGACTGAATTCCCACTCGACAAAACTATTCGGTTCCTTTGTGATACACACGCCAAGTTTGAAGACAAGAAACATATATTGGGACAGCCATAGACAGATTCAGTGCATTTATAGATGGATAACACATTCCAAAAACTTCTCCGTAGAGAGAGAAAAACTGTGGTCACAAGTGGCCTTGCAGTGGTCTTATTAATTGTACTGTGTTTTATGTGTAAAGGGGCATGTCAGTGTAAGCACCACACCACTGGGCTTAGCTGTGAGAGGTGTAAGTATGGTTACTATGGCGACGCCACCCAGGGGACAGCCAATGACTGCAAGCCGTGTCCCTGCCCCGCCGGAGCTACGTGTGCCGCTGTCCCCAAGACCAGAGAGGTGGTGTATACTAACTGTCCTGCTGGAACTACAGGTATACACACACACACACACACACACACACTAGTCCTGTATTTTGTTTTTGACAGGAATGTCTTGCATGTTGGACTTTACTTTGCAAGTGCTTTCCTTTGTAAATAATTGTAGTGTTTTACTTTTTACTAACCCGTTAAAACCGGTAAAGTGTCTGTGTCATTTTAGATTTTAGCCATATTTTATATTTTGGCTATTCAAAAATAGCAGATATACAAGTTCATAGTGCGTCACTTTGTGCCATGCTATTAGCTTGTAGATCTGCTATTTTTTTTAAATCGTGAAAAGTCTTTGAATATACAGTATAGTATCTAAGGCAAACATTTTAACTAAAATCTTTGCTTCTTGGATTCCCTGGAAACAACATATTTTGAGATGGGAGTGCCCGCGGCCAAATACGCATAATTTTGGGGGTCCTTGACATGAAAAGGTTTTGAGCACCACTGATATAGCAACATAGGTTTTTCAGAAAACTGTTGGGATTTAGAAGACATTTTAGAAACTGCATGCATTTTGGCATCGAAGCTGTTACCTTGGTGCGACTAACAAGTGGCACATTCAGCAAGCCAGAGAACGCTATAAACATGCATCATCCACTGGGTCATACCCTGCCAGAAGACATGGACAGAGAATTGGAAGCACTGAGATGGCTGAACCAGGCCCATCTGGTCAATCTCCCCGATTCACACGTTCATGTACGATGCCGTTCAACAAGAACCTGTGTTTCTCCTGTCAAGAAGACAATGATGAAAAGTTGTTAAAACTCAGAATGCACACAGAATGCTGGAGAAATTCTCAAATCAGCTGTTGAAAACTCCCAAAATTCATTCAAAACTAGACTGAACACATGTAGCTCACCAACAGATGCCCATGCAGTAGATTTTAGGTATCACAAATCTTGTTGGACAAAACATGTATTCCATGTTGAGTGATATGAAGATGGCTCAAAGAGTTCATCAAGAGTCAATCCCCTACAAAATAGATGATTGAGCTGATCAATGTTGTTGACGTGCAGGCTAAAAACAAAGCCTACCTCTCAATGGATGACATTGAAACCACATACAAGAGTATGATTGGGGCAGATGGCATGGCAAACCATTTCCCGGCAGGCCAGCATTCACCAGACAGTGGCTGAAGGACAAGATCTGTACCGAACTACCCAGTGTGAAATCTGTCCTGCAGAAAAACAGAAGAAAGTCAGCAGTCTTGTACTCTCCCGATGCATGCAACGCAGATATGGTACATTCTGCTATTAAAGGTGATGACAATGATATGGATGACATGAAGACCATCTTTAAAGCAGCACAGATAATACGGAAGAAAATTGCTGATTTCAAGAAGGAAAAAATGAAAATGTAATCCCAGTTTCTAGCAACATTGATGACGTTCCCACCATGATCCACTGGCTCATAGTTGGTCCTGTGGATGAGCTGGAAACTGAAAGTAGGACCAATGACGTTGACAGAATAGCACTCACAGTGAGGGTCTATTAAACGTTATGGTTTAAAGTCCAATAGACAGGTGAAGTAAGTCCATAAGAGATTCAGCAACCTTTAGCCATCAATGTGAAAAAGAAACCCCTCAAGTCCTGGGGCTGGCTCTGACTGTGCATCATTACACACGCAACAATGGCTATACATAGATGTTTGTGCAGATCAGTGGAGCTACCCAGTACGGAGCTATGTCAGTGTACTGCTGACTGCCAAAACGATGAATACTGTCAAGATACATTGGCTAGTGACAGCAATGATGATAGTGAGGATGATGTACAGACTGGTCTACAGTTTATGTTTGAGTAAATAAATGACACAATCTTGTGTCAATGAGATAAATCTGTCTCTGTCTCTTCATATATTAGTGTAGATCGTTACGTAAATATGTGCAATTGATCAGCTGTACTGATTTCGAATTAGAAACCTACATTTTAATTAGCACCATTGGATTTCCTGAACGATTGTTAACTACTTGACTTCAGATCCTTTGTAATCTAGAAGTCAAAATAGTGGAAAAAGGAATATTAAATTGTTTTTATTTCCCAAAAAATCGAGGATTATGACCCAAATCTGTGCCATTGATAATTTGTAATTAGCACCTGACAGGCGAGAGTTTCCCCGGTAGGACGTAGCGCGTGGAAGGAACACGTTATTCCAACCAGTTTCTTTCCCCTCCATCAGACACCCCGGCTGACCAGGGGGAGGCAGTATAGAGAACAGGATTACTGCATGTTTTTTGTGAGGGTACCTACCCTTAGGCCTAGGGGACACGGGGAGAACATGCAAACTCCACACAAAAAGAACTCCACACAAAAAGGCCCTTTCGCCAAACCCACCTGGTATGGGCACTGATGATGCGGAGGAGAGAACACGCCCACAGCGTCCCCGGCGGGAATCGAACCGAAGACCTTCTGGTTGTGAGGCGACAGCGCTACCGACTGCACCACCATGCCCTCCAAAAAATGTTTAGTTTTCCGAATCTCTTGAAAGTTTTAACGACCCCATATTTGGACATATAGTTCTATATGTCCAAATATGGGGTCGGGGTATACTGTATGGACTGTATAGTTGGTCGCGGACCCCACAGCTGAAAATATTGTACCAGGGACCCCCAGAAGCAAACATTTTTGAAAAATAGCAGATCTACAAGCTCATAGCGTGGCACGAAGTGACACGTTATGAGCTTGGATGAGTATTAAAGCCTACTTTGGTGATCAGGTGGGCAAAATTCAATGGTAGGCTGCTGTACCGGAGTATACTCAATGAATAATAACGTGTTTCCAGACAGCCTGATTAGACATAAGTGAGTCAGGAAATAAGACATCAAAATGGATAGTGTACACAAATGTGGGCACACTTCCGAGGGGGAGGCATGCGTTAATCCGACAGACCTTTTCTCCGACTATGTGGCATCCGCGTGCGGTTAGGGTTAGGGTGCGGGTTTGGTTCGGGATTACTGTTTAATGTCGGAGCACTGCGCTGTCGGAGGAATGTGCTGTCGGACTAACGTATTGCACCCCTTCCGAGGTCCCATATTTCCCTAGTGCCCACAATGTATTGGTGCCCACTCTAACCCAGGTAAAAAAAATAGCATACTAAAAGTATACTTTTGATGAATGTAATAAAGTATATTTTTAGTATGGATGTACTATTTTGGCCGACTTAAACTAATAAATTACTACTTAAGGTATGCTTGAGTATACTAAAAGTGCAAATTGTGTGCTAAATTCGTACAACTTTTTACAAACTTTAAGTATACTTAGTACAGTAGTGAAAAGTATACCCACGAGCGGTCTAAATGCACTTTTAGTGCAATTATATTATATCATTAGTATGCTGTAAATCTACTTTAAATGGGATTACAGTACATTATCAGTAGTGTAAAAGTGTATTATTAAAACACTTTTATCATATTAATAATACTTTTCAAATGTACTTTTTAAGTGTCCCATTTAGTTTATTTAAAATGTATTAAAGTATATTTTTAGTATGGATGTACTATTTTGTGACAAGTGACAAGATGGTGACAAAAACGGAACAGTTGATTATGTCATAATCACATGACTGCAAATTTGAAAGGCAGAGCCAATGGCTCTGCTGAAAGGGAACCCTGTGACTCTGACCAATCACGGGGAAGCCAGTGCTGCATGCAGTCTCGGGATTGCAGGACTTCTAATGTATTTAAATTATTCTACACTTTAATAAAGCATATTAATAGTATATTAAAAAGGATTTGAAAAATAATCATACTTTTTAAAGTACACTAAAGCTCATTTTAAAATGACCTTACATTTAAATAAGCATACGTACATTTCTAACTGAGTAAAATTAAAGGGCACTTTCATAAAGCATACTTATAGTATGTTACACAAGGGATGAAAATAAGTGTACTTTTCATAAGTGCACTAAATTAACACTATAGTTATTTGTAATTTGGTATATTTTTTAAAAGTGCACTAAAATACAACTTAAAATTATTATAGTGCATTTTGTATTATTATAATTAAATAACCATATAATGAAGTTAAATTAAAATACACTTTAATGAAGCATAGAAATAGTGTATTATAACATTCTTAAACTACACTTAATTCCTACTATGAGTATTAGTAAGTTAGTATACTTTTTCAAAGTACGCTGGCATATCATTTTAATATACTTACATTAAAGTACAGTTATTTTAAGTATATTTAAATACATTTCTAATTGAGTGCAATTAAAGTACACTAAAATAAAGTATGCTAACAGTGTATTGCAAATGTCTGAAAAATAAATGTACTTATGTTAAGTATACTAAAAGTACACTTATAAGCATTAGTAGTTTATTATACTTTTTCAAAGTACACTGGCATACAACTTCCAATGTTCGTACATTAAAGTACACTTATTTTAAGTATATTAAATACATTTCTAATGGAGTGCAATTAAAGTACACTTAAATAAAGTATACTAACAGTGTATTACAAATGACTGAAAATAAATGTACTCTTCTTAAGTACACTAAAAGCTCACTTATAGGTATTAGTAATTTAGTATACTATCTCAAAGTACACTGGCATACAACTTTTAATATACTTACATTAAAGTACACTTCTTTTTAGTATATTAAAATACATTTGCAACGGAGTGCAATTATAGTACACTTACATATATTAGACTAACAGTGTATTACAAATGACTTTACTATAAATACACTTTTCTTAAAGGGGAAATCCACCCATTTTCAATATTTAACTATGTCATTAATATAGCATAAAGGAGTTGTGTGGAAATAAGAAAAAAGTTCCCCCCTTTCTGTGTTGCCTTGAACTGGAGGATTGATTGTGGGTTTAACATTGCAAATTACAACATGATGACTCATCATGTTGTAATTTGCAATGTTAAACCCAAAATCAATCCTCCAGTTCAAGGCAACACAGAAAGGGGGGAACTTTTTTCTTATTTCCACACAACTCCTTTATGCTATATTAATGACATAGTTAAATATTGAAAATGGGTGGATTTCCCCTTTAAGTACACTAAAAGTACACTATTAAGCAGTTTCAATTTAGTGTACTTTTAAAAAGTGTGCTTACATTTAATTAAAAATATACTTTGCATAAAGTACACTTTGGATAAGTACATTAAAAATACATTTCAAGTATTCCATAATTAGTATATTTATTTTTAGTACATTGAAGTTGAACTTAATTACATCTTTTTTTAAGTATACTTTGTATACATTTATTTTTAATATGCTTTTAATTAAGTACAAAAATCCAAAGTATACTTTTAATAATATTAGTACACTTATATTATAATTTTCATACTAAAGTATACTACTTTTTTACCTGGGAACTGCCCACTGAAATGAAATGATGATCACAATTAAGTGTGTGTGTGTGTGTGTGTGTGTGTGTGTGTGTGTGTGTGTGTGTGTGTGTGTGTGTGTGTGTGTGTGTGTGTGTGTGTGTGTGTGTGTGTGTGTGTGTGTGTACATTTCACGTATTGTCCGCAGTATCGTAGTTTTAGAAAGAGACAGAAAGAGAGAGAAAGAGGGAACAATGATAAATAAGTGCTTTGACAGAATGTATGTTATTCATTCATGCGTGTCCAGTATTTTATTATTTTGATCAAAGCTGGTGTAATGTTAGACACCATATTATTCAAATCATTCATTTTATTGCTCATTCCTAGTGAGCAAAACTGTCGCCTATTCCTTATAAACACTCAGGAAATACTGCCGTTATTTTAGGTTACAGTATACATCTTTATTCCTCCATAGACACTCCAGAAAACCCCTCAGTATCAGTGGATCCACCAGGAGATGTTGTTGAGGGCAGCAAAGTGACTCTGACCTGCAACAGTGATGCCAACCCACCAGTAGACATCTACACCTGGTACAGAGACAACAGATATATCTCCACTGGTCCTCAGCTGGTGAAGGACAATGTGTCTCCTGCAGAGTCTGGACAGTACTTCTGTCAGGGGACAAACAGACATGGATCACAGAGATCATCACCATACCATCTAGATGTTCAGTGTAAGTGAACTAAACTGTTTGGATTTTAAAACATATTTCTTACTTATTTTTACACAGACAGCAAAACAATGAAGTTTGTTCAAGCCGGTTTAATGTGTTTTGTCAGATAAGGTTAATGGTTGATTAAAGATAAAAAGGGGCTTTTAACGTGAGCATAAATGAGCATAAGTGAGCATAAATACAGTTATCCATAGTATCACACTTCATATTACACTTAAAACAAAACAGAAAGAGAGTGAGAGTGAGAGTGAGGAGGAGATGATATAGAAGTGCTTTGAGAGAATTTAAGATGCCAGATTTTCATACCGCTATGCAGCCACCAAATCTAGTCCTATACTACACTGATCAGAGCAATGGTCTTGAGTTCTGGCCATTTAAAGTGTTAAACACTGCAGTAGCACCACAGGAATGTAGTTTTTTTGGTTTGACTATTCTCCTGCCAGACCCATGAACAGTGCTTGTGCCAAGTTTGGTGCGGAGCAACGGTGCTCCTCGACAAAATGTGGCCCTGGGGGTCCCTGACACAGAAAGCTGGGTTGTACAACGTGTGTCCCTCAGGGGCCCCTGGCCCTGACACAGATAGCTGGGTTGTACAACATGTGGCCCTCAGGGGTCCCTGGCAGCAGTAAGCTGGGTTGTACAACATGTGGCCCTCAGGGGCCCCTGACACAGTAAGCTGGGTTGTGCATGGGGCGGCCATAGCTGAGTGGTTAGTGAGCCCGCCTAGGGAGCCAGAGGCCTTGTTTGCCACAGGTACGATTCCAGGCCAGGCCACCATATGTGTCGATGAAATGAAAATTGTCCCTGAGCAAGACTCTTAACCCCTAATTGCTCACAGGTTCTCATTGGAAACAAGACCGCAAGGACTTTCATGAACGACCTGTTAAAAGGAATTATCCTTATTGTGACCCCTGATATAAATATTCTCATGGCAGATCCCTGATCAATGTTTGTATAAGGTTTGGTCCACTGTCCACCCAAAGTTTGCAGGAGTGGTAAGTGTTGCACAAAATGTCTAAAGTCATGAACGCAGTGTTCAAATTGGCCTCATGGTGGCACTATAACGGACCGATTCACATTTTGCTGTGTAAAAAAAATCCTTGGATTCCCACCTGACAAACTTCATTTTGAATTTTCTCTTCGAAACACACTGTTTACTAATACTGTACTAGATGTGCACAATCAAACTTTTTGCAGACTTTTAGTTATGTATGGGCAAGGCGTGTGTTCGGAGTCTCCCTGGCTGCAACATTTCCAACATTTCCAACACACACACACACACACACACACACACACACACACACACACACACACACACACACACACACACACACACACACACACACACACACTGAAGGGCGGCCGTGGCTCAGGAGGTAGAACAGGTTGACCAATGATCAGTTAGAATCCCGGCTCCTCCTGTCCACATGCCGAAGTGTCCTTGGGCAAGACACTGAACCCTACATTGCCTCCAATGATTCGGTCGGTGCTAGCTTGCCACCATTGGTGTGTGAATGTGGAAAAAGTGGGGATGCTGGCGTTGACTGTTCACCGCTCAACCTCCAAATGTCCCCCCTGTATGAATGAATGAACCATTGTAAAGCGCTTTGAGTAAGTTTGAGTACTTAGAAAAGCGCCATTAAAAATGCAATTCATTATTCACACACACACACACACACACACACACACACACACACACACACACACACACACACACACACACACACACACACACACACACACACACCACATATATACATATATATATCCAGCACCCCTTATTACCCCTAAAACCATGCATGCCATAAATGCCATAAATTTGCCTTCAGGGTTAAGATTTTTGGAAATCTGACCTACATGTAGACTAATTTCGATTGTTGCCATTGTGGAAAATCAGTAAAAGAAACAACAACTAACATTTCAATCTGGTTTCTTGACACTCAACTAAACATTTTTCTATAGACCCTTATCTTCTTTTGAACCCCAGTTGATTCCTCACACAGTAGACTTGATATAGCAATACAAATATATATTACACAGCAATTGTGGGGAAATTAATATTTAAAAAAAAACACATGTGGCAAATCCGGCGGTATTCACCTGGTATTCCTAAACGTAACCCCAGTAAACTACTGTATGCCTAACCTAACCTTATTCCTAAACATAACCAAATAAAATGGTGCCAAAACCTAACCTTATTCCTAAACTTAACCTCAGTAAAACTATGGCTAACCCTAAACTTATTTCTAACCTTATCCTCAGTAAAACATACAAGAATACAAGAACCGCTGGTCGGCGAACAAAAATGGGGGCAAGTTTGTTTTGGGGCGAGTATTTCGGTTACCAACACAAGCCGTCACCCTGACCGGTAACCGGTCAGGTGGCAACCAAAACCATCTGGGCACTACGGATAACTGGGCACCAAAACTCTCTGGGCACTAGGGACATGTGGGCACCTGGACGAGTGGGCACTTAGGGGTGGAGACATCTGGGCACTGAGGACATGTGGGCACCTGGAGAGGTGGGCACTTGGACAACTGGGCACTAAAACCATCTGGGCACAAGGGACATGTTGGCACTAGGGACATGTGGGCACTAGGGACATGTGGGCACTAGGAACATGTGGGCACCTGGACAACTTGGCACTAGGGGCATGTGGCCACGTGGAGAGGTGGGCACATGGACAACTGGGCACTAGGGACATGTGGGAACCTGGACGAGTAGGCACGTGGCCGGCGGATCTTTTCACTCTGAGCTGCATAAGTAACCGGAACAGCGGGCCCCTGACAACATTGACCACCATTTATTTTAGATATATTTCTTTTTGCTTTTACATTTCATTTCATATGTACATTTCTTTACAAATGAGGGGCTAAATACATATAATACCTCCCCCCCCTTAATTACAGTACATTTAAGGCCCAATATTTCCACACATCTTCTTATTAAAATTGCGTGTGTATATATATATGTATATACAGATGTGCCACTTCAAAACTTCACACGTTACTGTTCTTTCCCTGAAAGTGGCCTGAAAAGGCATGTTTTCCTCCCTGTTCTGCCCTTAAAATTGCACTGTTTTGCCCCTGAAAAGAAGCTGTCACTAAACCCCCCCATTTTTCCCTTCAACAGACACCCATATGCATGAGAACAAAAGAATGTGTGTTGAGAAGGTGTCAGACTCATTATGAGGTGAAAGGTGATTTGAAGAGTTGCTCAAATTAATTAGCATCATAAAAGCAGTGATCATCAAAATAATTCATCATTTTAAATGCCCTTCTTTGTCCCTCTTAATCCCATGGGAATCCCCTGAAAATGTACTGTCTTGGCGATGGCAGGACATGTGAAGTTTTGAAGTGGCACATCTGTATGTGTGTGTGTGTGTGTGTGTGTGTGTGTGTGTGTGTGTGTGTGTGTGTGTGTGTGTGTGTGTGTGTGTGTGTGTGTGTGTATATATATATATATATATATATATATATATATATATATATATATATATATATATATATATATACACATATAAAATATATGCTATATATGTTAAAATATGCCAGAGTGCCAGCCTCTGCAAATGTTTCCTTCAGCACTCAAAATACCTGTTTTTGTTCTGGCCCAAAGTGGCTCTGATATGCTGCCACACTGTTGGGGTGCCAGGACACTCAGTCATTTCAAATTCATGTGAAAGTTAATGTTTCACTTCTAATTTGTAGATAATGGTCTATAGAACAATTTGGCTCGAAGATATATGAACCAGATTGAAAAAAATATATTGTTTTTGCCCCATTTCCAAAATTGCCAAAATCGGAATTATGATTTTTTGATCAATTTCTTAATTTTCCCACAATTGCTGTGTAATGTTTTTTTTTTCTTATTATATCATGTGTCAATACTGTGTGAGGAATCAACTGGAGTTAAAATATTGATGTTTTGAATATTCTAGTATGGAAAAAAATTAAGATGGCTGCCATTACACCTAACTTCTATTAGGCCTGGACAGTCAGTCATTTCAAGTTGTTGTGAAAGTTTAGTTTTCATTTCTAATTTGAAGATAAGGGTCTATAGAACAATTTTAGTTTGAGTGTCAAGAAACCAGGTTGAAATGTTTCTGTTTTTTTGTACCCATTTTCCAAAATGGCAACAATCAAAATTAGTCTACATGTAGGTCAGATTTCCAAAAATCTTAACCATGAAGGCAAATTGTGTTAATTTATGGCATACATGGTTTTAGGGGTAATAAGGGTTGCTGGTCCAAATCTTCTGTATGCCCAGCTCAGAAATGGCTGATAATGGCTCAAAATTGACCATTTAAAGATTGTGGCCACCACTATGCTGAAATATATTTAAAACTTATACTTTTGACTAAACCAGGTATAAACTGGATTGCATTTAGCTTTATTGGGTTTTCATATGGGGAATACAATGGCATATTCTGATTAGAGATCAAATATGAATTGTCATTTATTGGTAAATAGGTTTTCCAACCAACTTTATCCCATGACATATCTGCTGTACAATAAGTAGCCTACTTACAATATATGGATTTGAAAAGCTCCCGACCTGGGGATTGAGCTGGGCCATCAGGTGTATAGGGAAGATGGGCTACTCGGTGGGGATACAGTGAAGAGACATGGCCTATTATGGGCCAGGGTGTGAAGGTTGGTGCAAAGCTATCAGAACCCACTGTCTGGATGAGTGTAACAGGGCTATGGAGACCCTCAGGTGGGTAGAGGGGGGGTATGGAGTAGGTGGTGGGTTTGGAGGTAATAGGGGGTCTGGTTTATGAGTTTAGTGAGCCTAGGATGCCCCTCAGATGGGTAAAGGGGAGTATGGGGGTCACTGAATAGATCCCTGGGCACTTGGAACATGGAAGATCAAAGTTATGGGGACCAAGAAAGCACTCCATCGGCCGATTCCCTTTCCCATCTCATAACAGCTGCCAAAGAAATAATGCTGTAGACTGGGGAACTTGTAAGCCCAGGAGGAGTGCTCATAGCCGGTTAGAGTGAGTGTTGATATGTGAGTCGGTTGCTAGTGATGGTTGTTCTAAGAACTTCATGTAGTGCATGGCTATATGCGTACGGCCGACAGGGGTGTCCCTATGTCGGTCTGGATCACTGGATACGTTCATCCCAAGTGGACCTCCATGCGGATCTGCTGGCTCTTCCTATGCCCAAGATAGGTGCTCGTGGGCAGACATAGGTAGCGATGCAGGTCAGTCCCCAGTGGTGTCAGGCAGACAAGGATATCCCTATGTCAGACTGGCTTACAGGAGAGTCTGGTTGTTTCTAAGTAATATTACCAATGGTCATCAGTGACTTATCATTATGGCATGGGCTGTAACAGGTGAATACAGAAAGCAATGCTTGTCTGTCCGATAGCAGCAGGGACATGGCCCCTTGTGGGCCTGGAGGTTGGTTACACCAGGATCATATGGAGGAGAATGGAGCACAGTGCATCATGAACTGTTCACCTTTCCCCTATAGCTGTTAAAAAGCTCCAGATAAAAAGCAACAGTAAACCCTATCCCTGCTACACTCCGCCTCTACCCGTTCGTAGACACCCAGTCGACACTGTATATGTTCTGACAGTTCTGGACTGATCTCCACACCCTCTCCATGCCTCTTCACTGTATCCCCACTGATGAGACCATCTAACTTATACCCTTAATGGCCCTGCTCAGCCCTCGAATCTGGAGCTTATCAAAACTGTACAGGGGAGAAGGGGGACAACCCAGGACTTCCAGCTGTCACGGGTACCGTTAGGCCTAATTTGTTCCAAATTGTTTGTAATATCCCCTATAAATGACAATTTTCCCAATATATGTTTTAAACACGTTCCTCACATTTGATCTCAAATCAGAATATGGGATTGGATTCCCCATATATGAAAACCTAAAAAGATAAATTCAATCAAGTTTCTAACTTGTGTAGTTAGGGTTAGGGTAATATATTTCAGCCTAGAGGTGGCCGGCATCTTTAAATGGTGAATTTTGAGCTGGGCATACAGCAGATTTGGATTCAGTACCACTTAATACCCCCAAAAAACATGTATGCCATAAATTAATAGAAATCCTGCCTACCGTATATTGAAAGACATTCAACATGCTGTTCTGGAATGATTTATCTTAAAATGGAAAGTAATACTAATAATAATAATAATAATAATTGATATAGCAAGACACTGTAATGTTAGTTATTCAAGTAGATGTATGGGTAGTGGAGACAAAAATGGAAATTAATGCTATTCCGACACATACGTTAGCGCATAGACCTCTTCTGACTATTCTTGTGGAAATGTGCAGATAGCAGAAGAAATATTGCTTCTTTAGGAAATATGTGTGAAGTACCAGTTGCTACTCCTGATCCTGAATCCATAGATACCTCATTATGTTCATATTGGATAATCCAATCAAAAGTTATAACAGTTCCCATATTTTTCTATGGCTGGTGTGGGGTTGAGAACCGCTGACACCCCCAAGAGGCCATTTTCTTTATCTGAGTGCTTGACACTCGAACCAGAAATGTTCTATAGACCCTTAAGTTCAATTTAGTAGTGAAAATGAAACTTTCACATCAATTTGAAATTAAAACAACAAATTACCCATACACGGTCCCCTACTATATCTATTTTTGTCGATATGCGCCAATACTGGAAAATGAAATTGATTCTATGGGTAATATGCTTGAATTACCAAATGCTACTCCTGATCCTGCATCCATACAGATCTCATATGTTCAGATTGGATAATCCAATCAAAAGTAACAACAGTTAACATATTTTGCTAGGGCTGGCAACTGCCGGCGCCCCCTAGAGGCCAATTTTTTATCTGGGTGAAAATATCTTCGACCAGAATTGTTTTATAGACCCTTACCTTCAAATTAGTAGTGAAGACGAAACTTTCACAAGAATCGGAAATGAAAATTAAAAATTGCATTGACACGGAACCCCACTATGTGGTATGAAGTGGCTACTGTAGCCAGCTAGAGCTAGGAAACTGTAACACTGTTTGCTGCTATACTGGTAGACACGGTTCCATGTACTGTACTGTTACACTCACACTGTATGTTACACTCAAACTCATTAATTTGATATTTTTCTCTTCAGCTCTCCAGGTTCAACCAACAGTCCACACAGCAGGTAAACAAACATGAACAAACAACTACACATCATTGTAAGCTAAAAGGTTGTTCTTCTAATCAAAGTAATATAACCTTTTTACTGCATATTCTATCTCTGTACAGAGTCTGGTGATGTCAGGTTGGTGGAAGGAACCAGTAAATGTACTGGTACACTGGAAGTGAAGCACCAAGGAGAATGGAGACCAGCGTTCCATTCTACATCAGACTGGAACCTGAATTCATCATCTGCAGTGTGTAAACAGCTGAACTGTGGCTCTGCTGTTTACACACAATGGAGTCCTGGTTCTACATATGAACCTGTATGGTTTATTACATCTTCCTGTGTTGGATCCGAATCTTCACTGAAGGAGTGTGTAACACTGCAGTCTGGTAATTCTGGGGACAGACTGGAGGTGATCTGTTCAGGTAACAAATAATGACTTCAACAATGGCAGTAATACTGTCTCATATTCTGTCTGTCTGTCGGTCTGTCTGTCTGTCTGTCCGTCCGTCCGTCCGTCAGGTCTGGCCACTAATTATTTTCATTTATCTTGTTAGAATATAGATTGCTATGCAAATGTCTTAGTTACACCAGCATTTTTCTGACCAAAGTTATGATGGAGAGGTTTTGTAAAGGACTGTTTAAAAGGCCTGGTTCTGTGGGGTTATGGGGCGTCGGTCAGGACACAACCGACAGGTTATGGCAGCCTTACTTAAAGTTGTAGTGCAGGGTGAGTTACAGGCATGGGTTGCAGATGGCTGGTTTGAATGGTACAAGCACTGAGTGACCAAGTGTAAATGTGGTTTTGCAATAAACACAGACAAATACCACACATACAGTATATCACATTACTAAATAATATATAGTATGCAATATAGTAGGCATTAACAGTACACAGGTTGTCGCAGTCTTTGGTCAGATATTAATATCAATCTCCAATGAGTGCATAAACTCTTCTATACACATTATACCATACCATTATCAACTGCACAATAACTATAACATCCACAGCTGTGTACTGTGCTAAAATGGGCTAAATTGGCTTAATTGGACATCAATGGGCAGACCACATGAGCTGTCAAACGTAACATGATGGCGGTGGCCATGAAATACACGTGTCCAAAACTAACCAAAGACTTGACATTCTAAATACAGTGCTTTACATTAAAAATGTTTGAACCAATCTCAAAGGTACTTGAAGACATACACATTAACTTAAATAATCATGGCAAGTGAATACAGCAGAAAATCAATGAATGAAATAATGTAGTTAAAGACGCACACTGGCACTGCAGTGCTGCACAATGGTTAAACGTTACTACTGGAATGAACCATAATGCAGTGCAAACTTAAGGTAACATGTAGATATTACTCACACAGCTAACACAGTTACTTAAGGTACACACCTTAAGGCACACACCTTCTGGCAGGTGTGGGACTGGCACCTGCGCATGGGTCCTGCAACTTTGTTGAGTTTGTGTGTATGCTCCAAGCAGCAACACTGCCCCCATGGAAAGATGCCAGGTTTGAGTCATGACTCTGAGGAAGGTCGAAAGACCGAAACGTCAGTCAATTGTTACTTGCACCTAAAAATAAAAGGCTTAAATTGTCCGTGTTGCTCCAGCGTTCATCTCTTCTTGCTGGTATTATTTAAGGTGAGAAATAATCGACCGAATATAACCTGATAAATGTCCCCTTGGCTACAACAAGGTTAATAATGAATGTGGTATATTAGGCATACAGGTCAAATATGACATCAAGGCGTTTATAAATGGTAAATGGTGCATTTATATAGCGCCTTTATCCAAGGCACTTTACAATGTGCATTACATTCACACATTCACACACATTCACAAACACTTTCACATACACTCATACACACACATTCTCTCACACACACACACACACACACACACACACACACACACACACACACACACACATACACACACACACACACACACACACACACACACACACACACACACACACACACACACACACATTCATACACACACATTCACACATACATTCACACACCAACAGCAGAGGAAACCATGCAAGGCACCAACCTGCTCATCGGGAGCAGTTAGGGGTTTAGTGTCTTGCTCGAGGACAATTCCACACTGACTCTGGGGGGAGCCCGGGTTCGGGTTCCCAGTTTGATCCCGGGAACAAGTTAAATAATAAATTATTCTCATCGTCCGTCCGACCACATTGTTATGCTGTCTCTATCTTGTCCAGCCCTGTTCTCCCAGTGCGGCAGACCTGATCCTCCTGATACGACCAAGATCGTCAGAGGCAGGCCGTCTCTTCCTGGGGATCATCCATGGCAGGTGTCTCTGCAGCGCAGAACCACTGGCTCATCTAAGCGGTTCACCCATGCATGTGGAGGCGTCCTCATTGCATCCTGTTGGGTCCTCACTGCTGCTCACTGCATGTAAGCTGCTATAAATTACTATTTTATGCATTTTATGCAATGACAGAAAGCCTCTGGATTATTCTAAACAAACGACTCCTAAAGCCATAATGAGTCAAGGTGTGTGAAGGCCCTGTTTAGCAGGTAGATGATGGTATCCTCCATCCCAATGTCCACCTGGTATGTGAACTGAAGGGGGTCGAGGTGGTCACTCACCAGCACTCTCAGATGTTGTAGTACCTGGCCTGTAGTCATTCACGACCGCAACAATGCAGGAACACTGCACTTCCACAGTTTTGGCACCCTCCCCGTTGTTGTGAGGAGTGTTTGAAGAGGTCCCTGAAGCATGATTTGGGATGGTACGGGACCGGTTGGCAAACCCTGTCCCCGGCAATGCAAACCCAGTCCTGACCGTCTCCATTGGCTGGATCACGCCTGCTTGAAATGTACATGGGCCTTGCTGTTATGTCGCGAAGTCAGGACACTTACAAAATCGACCTGCTGCGGTACTATAACAGGCCAAGGTGAAAAGGGTGGCATTTTTTCCTCGACCTAGTGGGAATGTGCTTGCAAAATCTTGTGGAAATCAAACACTGCGTTTATGATTTGAGGCATTTTGTTCAAAATGGACCAATCCTGCAAACTTTGGAAGCCAATCTTAGCCAATCGGGTTGGAATATGGAAAATCGGACAAATCTGTGTTGATCACATGACTATAGAGATACTGTGTACCGATTTGCATGATGTTTGGACAACATCTGTAGGAGTAATATCTAATTCGGGGTATAGGTCTGGAATTGACATCCAGGGAGTGTATGTGCACAGTTTCACATGCGACTGGGCCAACAGTGCCGGAGATTAGCAGGTAACAGACGGACGGACAGGGTGCAAAACATCGTCTCGGCCATGCCTTCGGCCTGGCGAAGACAATTACTAACCTATACAACAGACTAGCGTATTTTAACAGCAGCGCATTTCAACAGTTGGCAAACAGATGCACAAGACGGTCGTCTCCATATATTTATAAACTCTTTCGATATAGCCAGCAGAGAAGCAATTATTAACCTATATGACTAACGTATTTAAACGGATGCACATGCCGGCCAAAGCTATCATTTAGATATGCATTCTGGAAACAGCCAGCCAATGGAGACGGTCTGGCGTGGTTTGGATTCCAGCGGCTCTCCGGGGGTCGGGGTTTGCCAACCGGTCCCGTACCTTCCCAAATCACGTGCCCCTGAACGGGTGCATTTCGCCTTTCCGACATGTCGCCTTTCCGACGTTAACGAACCCTATACCTAACCCTAACCCTAACCCTAACTGCACGCGGAAGCCACTAGTCGGAGTGGCGAGATGTCGGAATGGAAGGAGCACCCCCCCCTGAACGGGGCAGCTAGTTGCTAAGCACACATCTTCCTTATCCGGGAGTTGATGTTTTCCCGCCCCGCTATCTTCCTGGTGACGGTCCGGGGGGGAGCTTGGTGGTGAGGATCAGGGGTGGAGCTGTAGTGAAGCTACTGGTCCCGCTGGCATCCAACTGGAATGCTGTAGGTTATAGCCCTTCAGGGGCCCCCCGATTCCGAAAATACCCGACAGACCCGAGACCCGCGCGGTCGGATCCGTGTTTTATCATAATCAATCGGTACCGGGTCGGAATCGGTGCTATTACCTCAGAATTTGAGTCGGTCCATCATTATGTGTAATACCCGAGTGAATCCGAGAAGACCTGTAGTATGCCTGTGTGTGTGTGCGCGGCTGCACTAATTAGGAGAGAAACGCAATGAAGTGCAGTTTAACTTGTGTGTGATGTTTTGGACAGACCTAGGATCAGGTTAGTGCAGCAGCGACATGAATGACCGTGCATCTTGTGTGATGTTTTAGGCTGGTTTAAGATCAGATTACTGCAGCGCAAAACAATAATTGGTGGTGCGCACCACCATACTGCAAGGCAAGCCATCTGCCAGGCTGATTTGAAAACACTGGTGGAATCATGGATTACTCTGACGAGGTGAAAGCAAAGCTTTGATCATAAAATGGTCATTGTCAATAGGTCTGCTGATATTACATAAAGTCCACATTTATTTACAGACAACATGTTGTCACGCATATTAAATGAATACCTCTGCGCATATTTATTTATTTTTGTAGTTTAGTACTTCTTTCTGAATAAATGAGTTAAAACATTGTCTATAGCTGCCCTTGCCAGCGATTTTGAGCGTTTTTATTAAGCTTTGAAAAATCATCAAGAATATTTATCTCCAGTAGGCTACCATCAATCGCCGATCGCTTTAAAAGACGTATCCGAGTCTTGTAGAATCAGGGAAAAGAAAGCGTTCCATAGATGTGGGCAGTTGAATGAAGATTGTTTTCGCCAAAAGCAGCAGAAACAGAGAAAAAGCAATTTTCCCAAATAGAATAACAAGGAAGGGAACGGGCTGTTTTTTTTGCGATCACATGACCCGCTGCTGCTTTGCCTCTCTGGGAGTGAAATGGTGACTCCCAAGTTAGCGAACAGCGCCATCTAGTGGAAAACCACTAAAAACACACAACTCGTCATTGGCACTGTGGACCTCGGGCCAACTGATGAGTGTATGTGTCAGTGGCAGTTAATGATTAACTTGGTTGTTTCTCCAGTAACAGTTCCATGGACATGCAGGTGGTCTTGGGTGTAGTGGACCATAAGAACCGTGACAAGTATGTCCAGGTCATCCCTGTGCTGGAAGCCATTGTTCACGTGGATTACAGGAAATCAAAGTTCCCTGATGGTCGTCTCAAGGCTGTTCATAATGATGTTGGTGAGGCCATGCATTTATATACGTCACTGACACAAAACATGATCAACTGTCAAGCCAGTTAGCATTCTGAATGTATTTTCTATGAAGAAAGTATGCAACGTTGTTCTACATTGGCTTGTTGTATGTGCATGTATGCTCATCAGAGATGCTAATAATGTACCATTCTGTGTGTCAGCTTTACTTCAGCTGAACGTCACCCACAGTCCTCTCTGTGCCATGGAAAGTCATTATGTTAAAACTGTCTGTCTGCCAAAGCAACCCTTCCCTGCTGGCAAGGAGTGTGTGGTCTCTGGATGGGGCCGCACTAACCATGGTATGTATCCAACTACACATTACTACTGATCTGAATCAACCCCCCAGGTAGCAAATCATGCCAGATTTCTAGTGTGACGACGTCTCCACGCCCCGCCGACTTTAGCGTCCGCTCGTCGGGACCCGACGTCTCCATGTGCCATCCTTGATCAGCATTTACCGTGTGCAGCGCCGAGCGCCCACCCGGCGTAGCGCTGACACGCGGGCCAGCGGCCAAGTAGCGTGGCGCTGTCGTATATGACCCCCCCCGCCCCCATATATTGCAAACCCCCCTCGTATATGACCCCCCCATTTATTGTAAATCCCCCTCCTCAGCTCCCCCCATTCTCCACTCCCACATATTTAGGAGCACAGATGTGAACTTAGTTTTTTTTAATTAAAATAGTTACTAGTTATATAGAATAAGAAATAATAGTAAAAGAAAGTTACAAATGGTAAAGCAAGCACAATTGTACCTGTAATGTTCGGTAATCACAAGGCATGTGATGTAGGCTATCACAGTTCACTTGGGTTCAGTATATTTACTCAATTACTGTCATTAAGTACAATTTTGAGGTATTTTTTACTTACTGGAGTATTTCCAATTTTCTGTACTTTTACTTCTACTCCACTACATCTCAACTGAATATAACTCAGTTTGGTTTGTTAAGGGTCTGTACTGTATGTTACAAGTGATAGAACCGTCCAAACCTTGTTGGAGTGGTGTGATTACAGACAGGAGATCCCCAAACCTCAGGGACCTTTTGAACGGGTTATACACAGAAGCGTCTATAATAAAAACTGCATTTTACCCATGGCAACGGAGAAACAGCATATTCCCCGCCATGGTGATTTCAGAGCAAACTCGTTAGCAGGCTGGTCTAAGTCTGGTCACCATCCGTAGGCCCCTTAATAACGTAATCCCCTCCCATCAGTCCAGTCCCTGATTTAATACAAACTATGAGCCTGGGGATATCACAGTTATAAGAAGGGCAGAGGGCCGCCTAGACCCACTGACCTGCTTCAACAGAAATGTCAATTTGACCACCAACCGTTCAGTGCACACTTACAATGTCACTTGTACCAGTGATCACAATCAAAAGACTCTCCTGAAGCAACCTATCCTACCTATGCCTACAACTTGGAATTTCTGTTGTACCTAAGTCTAGTCACACAGGGATAGCAAGCCAAACAATGCAAACCTTAGTCACCTTTACACCATCATGCCAAACCATTGCACCTACTCATAGCCAGTGGGCAAGTACTTTATATTTGTAATAGATTACTTATTACCTTCATTTTAAAGTAATATATTTCGTTACTTGTTTCTGTCTGAGCAAGACAGAAACATATTAAATGACTTAATATATTAAATGACTTACCAAAATGCCCAAATATCAATAAATAATGTAATTATATTGTATGCTCAGACAGAGTTGTTCTTCATATAGGCACTATAGGCCAATTGATTCATTTATTAAATGCATGTTTATTTATTCGACTTAAAAATGAGTAAACACATCCCATAATTATTGTTTTAATATTTTGGACAAAATAGGCAATTTTACATTGAGGTGCCCAGATGTCCCTATTGTGCTCACCTATCCTGTATTCCTAGTAAGCATTGACACCTACTTGCTATTACATACGCAACGAAAATGATCAGATTTATCAGATTTAGAACAAGATGTTCCATACCATTCCGAGAGATGCTTGGGGTAGCCACCTGTGTGTTTCTGTCGTTTCTGTCGTGACGTGATGTTATACAGTCTAGAGAACCTAATAGACCTAATAGAAAGCTGTTGGATGCCCAGGTTCCCTTGATCTCTAAGCAGAGCTGCATGGCTGTCTATGCAGGCCGACTAGATGATACCAATCAATCAATCAATCAATCAATCAATCAATCAATCAATCAATCAATCAACCAATCAATCAGCCTCAAACATGTAACTTGCTTTTTAGTGTAAAACATGTCCTCAGTTCAGTTGACAGAAACAAAAAACCTTGAGTAAGAGGCTAGTTTGTTGAGATGCTTCAATACAGAGTAGATAATGAGGCATCTTACCATATATTTTTGAAAAGGGAACATTTTGAAGATCCATTCGTGAGTGAAGCCCAAACAGCAGTATATCCACATTGGAAAGTGTGTTGTAATGAAGCTGTCCCAGTGTTCCAGTCACAGAATGAGCGGTTAAAATTCAAACCATGGTTGGGAGGAGACTTCTACACTTGCAGTCATATGGTAATGAGTTAACAGAACTTAACACCTATAGGTTTTAGAAACTCTCTCCAAACCACACAGTTTCATCACAGTCTAAACACATTACAGGTTTAACTCACACATGCACACAGTAAAATCCTGTGTAAATTTCAAGACTGTAGAAATTGGACCATGGAATATTATATTGGAAGCAAATTAACAGTCACTGAGAGTAGTTATATTCTCTCTCTTTTGTAGTTACAGATTTAGATTATTAATACAAAGCAGCAGTATCCTGGCTTTTATGGGTGATCCATTTTAGAAGACCTTGTAGTATTGTAAACTGTATACTTCCATGTGCTTTTTCATGTCTTTCTAAATAAAGTATTCAATCAATCAATCAATCAACCAATCAATCAATCAATCAATCAAACATCACATTACCACTGATCTGAATCAACCTCATACCACAGACAGTTTAGAGACGGTTCACACTTCTCTAAACTGAAGGGGGAAACCCCATTGCCTTTATGGACAGTTTATGTGCTATTGATGCACTTGGGCTCATCTATTCCTGTCTATTCTATATGCTATTAATTCATTTACCAATGGAAAGTGAAACCTTATGTTGACATGTGTTCTGTTAGTAAAATGTTGCAGCGTTTGTCAAGTATTTCTGTCTTTATCTTTGTTGTATCTCTGTGTTCTTGACCCTCAGGGGAAGGGAATAAAAAACCTAATAGAAAGCTGTTGGATGCCCAGGTTCCCTTGATCTCTAAGCAGAGCTGCATGGCTGTCTATGCAGGCCGACTGGATGATACCATGATCTGTGCCGGAGACATGGAGGGACGAGTTGATGCCTGCAGAGTGAGTGTGTGTCTTATTGGCCTCATTTTAAAAACGGGATGCTTTTAAAAACTGGTTATAAACAGCAGTACACCTTCAGATACTGATTATAAACAGCAGTACACCTTCAGATACTGGTTATAAACAGCAGTACACCTTCAGATACTGGTTATAAACAGCAGTACACCTTCAGAGCTGGTATAGCAGCAGTACATCTTCAGAGCTGGTTATAAGCATCAATACATCTTTAGTGCTGCGCGGATGGACTTGGCGACCCATGGTTTCTTACCTGGTTGTTTGTCCTTGCAGGGTGATTCAGGTGGACCTCTGAAGTGCAGACAGGATGGGATTCACTACGTCGCTGGTTTGGTGAGCTGGGGGTCTGCATGTGCTCAGAGGAACACGCCTGGTGTCTACGCCAATGTCCACAGATATGTGGACTGGATTAATGAAAGAATGTCTGATGATGATTATTATGTTTATGAATGATTGATTATTATTGTCACCTTTGACCCTGACCTCAACCTCCAATGTTTTCAATTCTGATGGTCTTAAAAAAAAAAGTGACACTTGTGGTGTTAGCGGGTCAAATTTGACCCGGCAGAGAAGTGTGGCTCAATGCCCCCCAAATTGTCAATATTCAATGTTTACATGTTTGAAAGTGAGAGAGACTTGTCCTCAATTAGCATTTGCTATCAGGAGTAAAATAAAGTTTGGTTTATGAAAAATAAATGACTTTTTATGTTATGGTATACGGGTCAATTTTGACCCACTAACACCACAGTTGTCACTATTTTTGTCTCGGCCAGGCCGAAAGGCATGGCGAGATGTTTTACCCTCCGTCCGTCCAGCCTGATCGCCACAAATTTAGTATACATTGCACGGATCCAGTGCACGTCATTCCGTGCATAGTCGCCTAGAAACCCTGAAAATCCGTGCATATGTACGGTGAGTCCCACGGTGGGCGTAACCAGTCGCAACCCGGAAAAACCCGGAAGCAGAGCAGTCCCCACAACAAAATTTACGATTCTGTGCCTATCGGTACATAACTCAAACGGCGCTGAGTAGGCTCAAGGGAATGTCGCAACGTTCGGGACGGCAACTCGCTCGCTTTAGCTCGCTCGGTGGTCCCTTACGTGGCGACAATTCCCTTGAGACTGCGGCGCCTCCGAAATGGTTTAGTCACAATGCGGGAGATGCAAGGCGGCTATGCACGGATTTTCGGGTTTTCCAGTTGTCTATGCACGGAATTTGAAAAACGTTCAATGAGAACGTTTCCTCTGGCGATCAGGTTGGTCCGTCCCTGTGTGTGTCCGTGTGTCCGTGTGTCCTGTCCGTGTGTTAGCAGCTAATCTCTGGCACCGCTGGCCCGGTCGCTGCGAAACTGTGCACACACACTCCCTGGATGCCAATTCAGAACCTCTGCCTCAAATTGTTCACATGGGCCTGTTATAGCGCCACCTGGAGGCCGATTTGTGCGAAACCCATTTTTTTTTACATTGCTCCTACAGATTGTATCCAAACGTCATGCAAGTCTGTACACAGTATCTCTATAGTCATGTGATCAACACGGATCTGTCCCATTTCCCATATTCCATCCTCATTGGCTAAGGTTCGCTTCCAAAATGTGCAGGATTGGTCCGTTTTGAACAAAATGCCTCAAATTATGAACGCAGCTTGCGATTTCTGTGAAATTTCACAAACACATTCCCACTGGGCCAAGGAAGAAATGCCACCCTTTTTCACATTGGCCTATTATAGCGCCACCAGCAGGTCTAATTTAGCAAAACACATTTTTGGAACAAAATGCCTCAAATCATGAATGCAGTGTCCAATTGCCGTGAACGACCTAAGAATAAATGGCACCCTTTTCACATTGGCCTATTGTAACGCCACCAGGAGGCCACAATGTACATGACCTGGCGGAGACCTGTGCTCCGAGGAGCACTTTTTTCTAGTTTATAATATTATAACACAATATAACGTTTTTTAAAGTTAAAACATTTTTTGGGGGGAAGTGTGTTCTAATTATTATTCTTAATTATTCTATTACAGCTAGATAACATCATTATCCATTGTCTTCATTATAGGAAATGTAATTTTAACCTTTTTACAATTGAAAATGACATATTGAAAGATGAAACCCTAACCCTAACCCAACATAATATTTAAACAAGTGTTTACATGGAGATGAATAGATTACAAGTCAGCTATGAGGTGGGAGAAAAAAATAATGAAAACAATTATTCTTTGAGTATTTTGGGCTGAGTTAAATCACCGGTCAAATAGTCCATGGGCCAGACGAGAAGTCAGGGACACGTAAGGTGGCAAAATCTCTTTGGCACCATTTTGTTTGTAGGGTCCATATAAGTACTTTGAAACATGATAGCCTTTTCAAATGAGTAGCTTTAATACTTTTTTAGGACATTCATGTTTTTGCCATTATCTCCCCACATTATCTGCACAGTAGTTCTGTACCTGGCCAATAGAACCGTTCGCAATTTGGTGTTAGGAGAATTTCTCACTTGAACTGAGTCAATGGGTACCTAGACATGAAAAATCACAGAGGTTCTCATCCGCCATAGTGCCACGAATGGCGCAATGGCCAAATCAAAAATGGCCGCCATCGCCTATGATGAAAATCCAACTTTTTTTGTTTCTGAGTGTATATACACATGCAATACCTCCATGTTGACTAATTGTGGGGTGGGGAATTCATTTCTGTTATGACCACTTTGGGTGATGTTGACCTTGAAAGGTCATGGTCAAGGTCATCTTGCTATTTCGAAGACCTTGGCCATAACTTGGCCATTGTTAGGACTAAAAACAGGTGTAATAAGACTAATTAAACTAATTCTGGCATTTATAATTCCTTTCTGATATTGTTTTGACCATTAAGGAGCATCTTGTCATTGAAATATGTAAGTCAATGCAATTTTTCAATAACTCAATTACTCAATAACTTTCATTCTTTCAACTTTCAACTTTACAAAAGACATACAAAGACATACAAATAAAATCGTAACTCAAAATCAAATAACAATTCCTCTCAAAGTGCACCATATGTGTGCATGCTGGTTAGTGTGATGGACTTTTACAGGATGGATTTTAAATGTTTCCATGGCAGAATATGCACGGCACCCACATCGGCGAGTGTCACACTTGCCTGAATACTTGCATGCTGTGAGCAGACTTGGTGGTAAGGCCTTCAGACACTTAGATGGCAGGAGTGTACCAAAGTGCTCCTCCCATCCATGTTCCATTGGTGCTAGTCTTGCCTGAGGTTCCCCGGCTGTCGCAACAGGTCGCAAGCCCTATGCACCAGAAAGACACCTTGGATGTGGCCTCTGATCACACTACTTGTGGGAGGGAGAGCATCCATTCCAGCACTGGCACAGGTATAGTTTTCTACCCTGAGGTCATCGAATGTCTTGCTGTTGTACTTGAACTGGACCCTGCCCAGACAAGCACCAAGTACTTCTCTGTCAACGCGGTGTCTTGTTCGGTCAAGGTGTCTGCCTCTCCAAAGATTGTCAGATATTGCACTGGGTCAAAAGCCATAGCTGCATGTTTGGTCCCCACCTTACTCATGCAGTCATCTCCAGTCAGGATGTGTGCCTTGATCACTGTCTTGGCTAGTGGTGCTCCAAGATGAGAGACTGCTTGATGCAGTGGGAGAATGTGCCGCTTCTCACCAGCGCCATACTGCTGCCAGATCTCCTTCATCCTCAGTGCTTGGAAGTAAGTATATGGGGTGTAGTATAGCAGTAATGTGAAGGTGTGTGTGTGTCATTGGAGACTATGACAACTCTCTTGCACTGTTTCACATGAACAGCCCACTCCCCATTCACCACCATGGGGCGGCAGTGGCTCAGGGGTAGAGTGGCCGGGTAGAGTGAACTGGAAACCGCAAGGTTCCTAGTTCGATCCCGGGCTCCCCCAGAGTTAGTGTCGAAGTGTCCTTGAGCAAGACATTGAACCCCTAATTTCTCTGAGCAGTTTGGTGCCTTGCATGGTTTCCTCCGCCATCGGTGTGTGAATGGGTGAATGTAACGTACAATCTATGTAAAGCGCTTTGGATAAAAACGCTATATAAATGCACCATTTAGCATTTACCACCAGCCTGTCAGCCTCAGCACCAATGGCTGTCCTGGAACTTATGGCCTGCAAGTGTGTACGGACCTGCAAGTTTCCAGACTGTTCCTGCCTTGCCAACAAATTAAAGTGCACAGAAATGTGCAAGCTACAAACCTGCAGCAATCAGAAGGAAGAGGAGGAAGATGAAGTGGAACTGATTGATTATGATGATGATAATGATGACGATGACGAATACTGAAGAATTGATATTGGTATGACAGTTATGATGATGATGATGATGATCATTGATTAAAGTACCTCTCAAGCCTACTCCATAAACCGACTCTGTCACGGACCCTGTGGTCCACAGACTTGGACCTCCTCTCTGTCCCTAAGGCAAACAAGTGAACCATGTTCTGAACCTTGTTCTGAAGGCTCTGTCGGGGACAGAGCCTTCAGTGTGGCAGCCCCCACCCTGTGGAACTCTCTCCCAATAGGGATTGGTCATGCTCCTGCTCCATGCTCATGCAACACTGGACTCTTAAGGCTGTGTTTCTTGAAAGACACCTATTCTCTCAGGCTTATGGCATATAGTTGTTTGTTGTTTTGTTAGTTTGGCTGTTGGTTGTTCATTGTTTTTGAAAGGCGCCATATACATTCAAGCTACTATTATTATCATTATTTTATTAATATTAAAGTGAATGAAAGAGAGAAAATTATTCCCCCCCCCCCCCCCCCCCCCCTCTGTATCACATGTTCTGTTAAAAAAAAGTGGCACGCTTTCTTCATTATTTGAATATATGGTTGGTGTCTTTGAAGACTGATAACTGTGACTAATCTACCACTTGGGAAAGGCTATCATGATCAAATATCATCTAGGGATATAGACCTATTCAAAATACAAAACTAGATTTTGCAAATGTTGCACTTGAGTGACCCCGATTAGTGAAAATGCTGTTCACATCGTATCACAACGTGAAGTGTTGTGAGCTTGTAGACATGCCATTTGCTGAATGTTTACCCCAGAATAGGCATGCTAGGGTTCATTTGGTTAAATAAGTGAATGTAAGAGATTGAATAATGTTTTTTTCCCTCTGTATGACATGTTCTATTCAAAAAAGGTTAGGCGATTTTTTCATTCTTTGGATCTATGGTTGGTGTCATTGAAGGCTGATAACTAGGACTAAGCTACTACTTGGGAAGGGTTATCATGTTGAAATATTATCTAGGGATATAGACCTTTTCAAAATACCAAACTAGAATTTGCCACCTTGAGTGTCCCTGATTAGTGAAAATTCTGACCTGGGCCCATGGACTAAAATTTGACCCGCTAACACCACACGTGGATGCAGGTTTCTAACAGGGTTAAATTGTGTATTTTAACACATTGACTGCCATAGGGTTTTCTAGAACAGGCTTCCCCACTGCCAGACATTTTGACCATTCTGACTCATCTTTGAGGACCCACATAATATTTTGTGCTATGACTATGAACACATGGATCTCTCAAAACAAAGCTTTTTAAAACAGACCTTTTTGTTCAGAATCAGAGTTATGAGCATTTTAGTGAAGACACACTTCAAAATGTTTGACATTTATTTTGTCAGTCAGTCATGTAAACAATACTTGTTTATAAAAATATATTTTTTTAAAACTGCTTTTGATTGTACATTTATCGCTGTTTCCAAAGTGCAAGCTTATTTCAGCTCATTTCAAACAAAATGTTTCACTCTATTCTTTTTTCAAAATATTGTTTTCCAAATAATAATACTAATTCAAAGTTCAAAGTGCAACATCAATACATTCATCAAGAGCTTCCTTTTCCAAACTGTTTGCCCACAAAAGTCAAAATATCAAGGCACACCTGTATTCATAGCAACAAATAGTATAATAAATAAATACAAATGTATTTATTATAAAAACCTCCTAACTCCACTTGATTTGAGTTAATATTTTGGACATAGCTGATTTCTGCCCGACAGCAAAGATATCGTAACCTACCCTGAGCTCCCTAAATATTGATGATCATTGCATTTTCCACAGTGTAATCTCAGAGTCAGCATAATTGCAAATTAGGGTCATTCAGGTCCAGACAGAAACGAGTTTCAGTTGTTCTTCTCTTTTATTCCTTAATCGAACAAGCTAACAGCATGAAGTACACTAACTGTAGGAAAAAGAACTAAGGCCCCATCATTTTAGGAGTGCAGCAGCAAAAGCATCCTCTTGCTTTCTCCCTCATTGTAAACCCATGTCTCTTTTTAACCCATGTCTCTTTTCAAAACATTAAAGAGTTCAACTTCACTCACCTTCATCATATTGTGTTTGCTTGTTTCTCCTCACGTTTTTTTTCTTCCTGTTAGCTAGTTTCTTACTTTCTTTTAATTGTCTGTCCCAGCTTGCTGATATTGCGCCTTTCTCCTCTAGAAAGCGTCCCGTTTCTGACTGTAGTGTAAAGCTTCGATACACTCCAGTTGTTCTTCCCTTTTCTTCCCTAATCGAACAGGCGAACAGAGGCATGCAGGGTGTGCGCCAACTCTAAGAAAGACAACACAAGCAGCTTCCATCCTTTTAAGAGTGTAGGCTACTAAAAAACATCCTCTTCCTGCTTTCAACTTCTCTGTGCAAACAGTGATCCTCCCCTTTCACTATAACCAATGTTAGCCTACCCCCAAAAGAAAAGCTCATACATGACGATGATGTTACTAATAATAATAATAACTAGAAAGTACTGTTCCTGAAGAAACAGTGTGGGATCGCTAAGAATGTTGATAGTATCAAACTAGAAAGTACTGTTCCTGATTAATTCTGTCTTACCTATTTATATTACATATTGTGATGTCACGTGAAGCTTGACCAATCCGAAAACGGGCGGAATAATAAACAGTGGCAATAACATTAGTGTGATCGCTAAAGCGATCCCACAATGATCGCTAAAGCGATCACACAACCAGAGCCGTCTGGGAGAAATGCGGGGCCCGGTGCGAAGTTTGTAATCCACGCACGCGCGCGCAGCGCGCTAGCGTGGATTACCCGCGCGCGCGCAAAGGATATATCCGAGTTTTTGGTGGTTATTTGCGGTTATTTTTGCCCTCAAAACATTAAGTCGGGTGTCATGTTAACCCCATATTAAATTCTGCTGGTTTAGCTCTCCTGAACAAAACTAAAATTAAACTCCCAATAAATTAAATAAGCTACCATGAATTTCACATCGTATTTTTAAACAAATTATAACACATCATACTTTTTAAATGTTTTATACCCTTTTAACAACCTTTTTGCGGTTAATGTTGGATATATCCGAGTTTTTGGTGGTTATTTGCGGTTATTTTTGCCCTCAAAACATTAAGTCGGGTGTCATGTTAACCCCATATTAAATTCTGCTGGTTTAGCTCTCCTGAACAAAACTAAAATTAAACTCCCAATAAATTAAATAAGCTACCATGAATTTCACATCGTATTTTTAAACAAATTATAACACATCATACTTTTTAAATGTTTTATACGCTTTTAACAACCTTTTAAACGTTTTAATACTAATTATGGCATGCATGAGCATCATATTAATTTATAACACCACATTTTTAACTGGGTTAAAATAAACAGACAAGAACGTAATGAAATATAGGCCAAATTGTAAAACCCCCCAATTAATTAATTTGTAAACTTTACCGTGAATTTGCGCTGTCCTTGGTGCTGAATTACATGCCCATGGCCATGGGGAGCTTACCTATCTAACCTGACGGCCCAGCGACACTCCACACAATACAGTGTGTATATATACACAGACACACACGTTGGATTATGAAGCCTTCACATGACATCACAGTTTTTATAGTAATGGTTGTTTATTACAACATTGTTCACACGCAATAATGAGCACATAATGCACGCACGATGAGCGTGGAGAGTGTGATTCCACACAAAACAAAATCCCCCATAATTTAAAGCATCGACAACGCATTCCCAAATATAGGCTAAACAATAACAGCTGGTGGGGGGGGTATATGTGCCTCGGGGAGGCCAGGGGCACACAGTCACACTGGGAAATCCCAGTGACGTATATACTACCCACTTCACAGAATTGACAACAGTCAGTAAGCACTCAGACGTTATACACAAGCACCAGAGAATTAGAGGATGTTCCTCCTCCGGGCTTTCCTTGCAGCAAATTCAGAAATAATGTCTTTATAATCCAGTGTAGATACAACGTCCTGTTCAATTGCAAGGATGGCAAGTCCACACAGTCTCTCCTATAATCCGAAGGGCAACTTCGCAGTTAGGGAATGTCCCGTTCCTCTTTTGGAGAAACTGTAGTGTTTCCAGCGCAGTCTTCGCTCCCTCGGGAACCGTTACGCACAGTATGCGCAGCTCAGCAAACAGGTCCTCTCCTTTTATGTCGTTAGAGTTTCCATCTGTCAGAGACACGCTCAACGCCTCACACTTTCTTTTCAGTTCAGTGTCATCTATTTCACGAAGTTTGGATAGGTTAAAAAGAAATCCAAATGTGTCCTCGAATTGTTGCATTTGTTTAAATCTGGAGCTTAATGCTACGAGGGCTTGGTCCACTATGGTATTAAAGTATGCAGTTTCGAATACCCGCTCTGCAGATAGTGGGATATCTTCGGCGTCTCTTCTCCGTTTCACGCGGGACTCCGTGAATACAACATCGACATCCATCTCTGCAGCAATCTCCTTTGCTGTTATTTTTGCAGAGGTAAATCCGTTATGTCTGTATTTCTGCATGAATTCAATCAGTCCCTTAATCTGAGACAAGGCTACGTCCAGCTGCATATCCTTAGACTGGAGCATTTTACTCACAGTGTTCACAGCAAACAACATGTCATACCATATAACCATGGCCAGAATGAATTCAAAATCCTGTAGCTCATATTTGACCAGGGACTGAGCCTCACTTTTAATTTTAGGCTCATTAGAGCTCTCTGCCACTTCAAGCAAAGCATCCTTAATATTATTAATTTGGTAGCGTACTGCTTTCACACTCTCTACCCGACATTCCCACCTGGTTTCAGATAGTGGTTTAACATTGAGAGAAACGTGCGCTTTCAATATTTCCCAACGTTTAACTGAAGCGGCAAATATAGTGTATATACATTGTATAACACCAAAGAATGTCATTGCTTTTGGGCAACATTTTGCCATGTCTCCTAGCATCAAATTCAGGCTGTGACAACCACATGGCATGAAATAGGCACGGGATTGAGACGGAGTATGTGAGCCTGGACGCCTTTATGCTGTCCTTTCATATTTGAACCATTATCATACCCTTGTCCTCTGCAGTCGCTTATATTGAGACCAAGCTGCTCCAGTTCAGCCAGGACAGAATCTGTCAGTCCTTGTCCAGTTTGGTCACTTGTCACAATAAAATCAACAAAATGTTCCTCCACACTCACCTCTAGGGAGTTCATATTCACAAAACGCAATACAAGCGACATCTGCTCTTGATGGCTCATATCTGGAGTGCAGTCTAGAATAATGGAAAAATATTTTGCCCTCTTTGCGTCATTAATGATGGAGTTTTTCACATTTGCAGCCATGATACCAATGAGTTCGTTTTGAATTTCAGCTCCCAAATAATGTTGATGAGTTTCATTGTCTTTAATTCGTCTGACATGTTCTTGCATGGTTGGGTCAAATTTGGCGACCATTTGTATGAGGCCTAAAATGTTACCATTGCTTTTGTCATAAAGCTTAGAGTTGGTTCCTCTGAATGCCAAATTATTTTCTGCCAGATATTGAATGGCTGCGACAATACGGGTTAACACAGCCTGCCAATGTGCTTTCTCTCTGTCCATTTCCCTTTGTTGCAAAGCATCGATGCCCGTATTTGTTTCGAGTCACGTTGTTGCTTCTCTCCATTTGAATGAATTTGTGATGTGATCTGGGGATGTTTCGTGTGATTTTAGTCTATCATTTATATGGATCCAATCATTGATGCCATTATCAGCTAGTCCTCCTGTTGTTACACTACTCTTATTCACACTGAATAGTTTGCAGCAAAAGCAAAATGCTTTGTCCAATGTCTGAGAATAGGTAAGCCACTTTCTTTCCATTTTTTCCCCATTTGGTAAATATCTGATGAACAAAGCCTCACTAAAGTGCCTTTTATTTTCTTTGTTTTTGGGATAACAAAATCCTGGTTTCAGGTTTTGGGGACCTCTTCTAATGATCCGATCTCTGACTTTAATGTCCAGATTTACTGGCCAATTACCAATATCATCATCATCATTAACACACATGGGCATGATACAGGGACTCTCAGTCCTGTTGCTGCTGCTGCTGCTGCTGCTAGTGCTATCACCTTCCTCCTCCTGCATAGGGGCCTCGCCCTCGCGCTCCTCATCCTCTTCTTCACTTCTTCACTATGAATTGCATGATCTTCCTCCTCCTCATCTTCACTGCTTGTGACCGTCACTGTCACCTGGGGCTGGGCAGCCCTACTTGTGCCGGTGCTCGTTGTTGCGCAGCTGCTGCTAGCCTCCTCCCCCGCCTCCAAAACATAAAGTTCGGACGTCCCGGACACGATGCGCGGATGCGGGGCCCCGCGGCTGCTTCAGGCACGATCGGATCTTTTTTTTTTAAGAATTTGTCAAATGAACCTCTCAGCGAGGCATTGAACTCTTCTTTTTTCTTAGCTTTTGTCCTTTTTTCTGAGCCTGACTCATATTTTCTCCATTGGTCTCTTTCTCTCGACATTGTGTGTGTGTTTGTTTCAAAATTCAAGACAAGATACCACCAGGTGTAAGGAGTTTGGTTGATTATGTCACATGTCACATAAACAACCAAGCACCTTACACCTGAGTCAGGTGGTGTTTGGTTGATCAGGTGACCTGACCTGACCACCAGCACTATGTGCCAATGTGTCCAGATTTTAGGTCTGGGATGGTCTTTTAATAAACGTGATTCTGTTCACTTGAAAAATAAATAAATAATAATTTAGGTCTGGGATGGACTCTTAAAAAACGCGTCATCAGTGCCCATACCCTAGGTGGGGTTGGCGAAAGGGCCCACTCTGTGTGGAGTTTGCATGTTCTCCCCGTGTCTCTCAGGGTAGTTGATACCCTCACAAAAACATGTAGTAATCCTGGTCACTAAACTCCTCCCCCATGACAGCCGGGGCGCCTGATGGAGGGGAGAGGAACTGGTTGGAATAACGTGTTCCTTCCACGCGCTACGTCCAACCAGGGAAACTCCCTCCTGTCAGGTGACAAGAAGGTCAGTTGGCTCTCATGCATTGAAGGAGGCATGAGCTCGGCCCTGGCCTCCCTAGGCTGGTGAGGGGAGTGTAGTGCCCAGGATCACTTAGAAAATTGTCACCGGGTGAAAAATAAGGGTTACAAAAATCGTGGGATAAAAAAAAAAAAAAAACGTGATTCAGTTCACCGGGCCCCCCCAAGTGCGGGGCCCGGTGCGGCCGCACCGTTCGCACCGCCCTTCCTACGGCCCTGCCCACAACTAGAAATTACTGTTCCTGAAGAAACAGTGTGGAATCGCTAAGATCCCACTATCTATTTAGTACACATTGTGATGTCACGTGAAGCTTGACCAATGCACAATAATAATAGGTGCCAAAAAACGGGCAGAATAATAAATAGTGGGAATAACTAACTGGGATCGCTATAGCGATCCCACAATAATAATATAATAATAGTAAAAAAATACTCCTGCCGGCCCGTCGCTGCAGGCCCGTCGACTCCAGTAATTATATCTTTCGGTTTTAAAGATTATGAGGTGGAATGCATGCAACCATACAAGAATCGCAGTATGCAAGGCATGCAGTGCTAGCATCACCAATTGCAACTACTTTGAACTTCTATCGACATTTGAAGGTGCACAAAACCTAGGACCAGACGAATCTGGGAGTGCAAAAAAAGATTGCACTCTGCGATTTGGGTCTGGCACCGCTCCATAGAGAATCCATTTCCTGCTCCAGAAGACGTGTGTGACCAATCAGGGCCCAGTATTCGAATATGGGAGACTGTAATTGGTAGTTGGCTGTAGGTCTAACCAATTGCGTCGAGGTCCATTGTTTCGATCCCGCCCCTTGGGGTGAAACTCATGAAAATGAGTTTCATCTTCATTGTTCATGTAGGGCTACAAGGCATTTTATGACATCTGTTAAACCCATTAAGACATGAGGCCGATTCTACAAATGTCTTATATCTTAAATCCTAATGGTTTTCTGAAAACTATATCAGTGGTGCTCAAACTTTTTTCATGTCAAGGACCCCCAAAATGATATGTATTTGGCCACCAAACCCCATCTCAAAATATTTTGTTCCAGGGACCCCCAGAAGCAAAGATTTGGGTAACAAATTATCACAAAAATAGCAGATCTACAAGCTCTCAACTATAGCTTGTATTTCTGCTATTTTTGAATAGCCAAAGTATGAAATAATGGTTAAAGTGGTTTAAATGATTGTGATGCTATATTAACTAAAATGACACAGATGATTTCCTGGTTTTAATGGGTTCATATGCTATTTTACAGATGAATAAATGCAATCCAGTTCATGGACACCGTACAGCTCGACTCATCCACAGCAGAAAGCTATCACCAATGCAATACTGTCCGATTGACTGCAAATTGCCCATGTCTATTGTGGACCACAAGGGGTCATGCCTAAGTTCCCTCAGCCCTATGTTCCCTCAGCCCTATGTTCCCTCAATCCCTAACAAATTTATTTTATCCAAATTAGTCCCTATGTTCCCTCAGCCCTATGTTCCCTCAACCCTATGTTCCCTCATCCCAAATTAGACCCTATGTTCCCTCAGCCCTATGTTCCCTCATCCCAAATCATACCCTATGTTCCCTCAGCCCTATGTTCCCTCATCCCAAATTAGACCCTATCTTCCCTCATCCCTATGTTCCTTCAGCGTCACATATGGCCCTTCCATAATGTGCTGTTGGGGTCACCTGTTGGGTTCCCCCGGGCTCCCCAAGGCATCCCCCAAAGGTATAAGACTATATATAGATATATTATTAGTAAGTTATAAGTTATAAGACTTCGTAAAGTTTTCTTTACACCAATGATGATGGTGACCACAACATTAAATTGTGGCTACGTGGTGCAGCTCCGACGGCCCGCTGCTCCGAAAGCCCACCAGTCCGACAGCCGTCCCTGGGCGCGGAGGTGGACCGGGGACCCCCGGGGGTCCCTGGCTCCGGAGGCTTAACCCGACCAGTCTGTCGGTCGGGTCAGGCCTCTACAGCCAGGGACCCCTGGGGACCCCTGGGGAGGCCTCGACGGACACCCGGCTCTCCAGGCGGTCCCGTGGACCCACTCTTAACACATCGGGTGCCAGCGTTTTTTCATAACAACTTACGTTGGGTGCCAGCATTCTCCCCATTGACTGCGCTTTACTGTTTAAATCTGTAGACTACGCGATGAGCAAATCCACACGAAAAAAAGCATCGATTCATGTTGAGCCATGAGCCTGGCTACAGCCTGGAACCATAACATTACCCTTGCGAGTTACAACGGGGGGGATCGCGCTTCGCGCATGACCGGTTTTCCCCACAGGAAACAGATTCGGAGATATAGGCGTTTCAAAGTAGGAAATAGACAGGAAGCGGATGTGAATTTTTGTTTTGTTTCCGGTGAGCGATCTGGCACTTCCTTCGCAGGATTACAATGGGTGCTCCCAGAGCTGCTCTAGCCCCGCCCGCGCGGGGAAAAACGGAAAAAACTAAAAGACCAAACTCACGGTTCAGACCGTGTTCGGCACCGAACCGCCACTATGTAAACACACGGTTCAGACCGTGTTTGGCACCCGATGTGTTAAGCACCCCTCAGCGGGCGTTAAGTGAAGTTACAGACCGTGGCCCAAGCACCGCGGGGACCTGGTGGTACAAACCAGAATAGTCGCCCCTGGGACTATTCTGAACTTAGCGCGTCGGGCCCGGCTCACCGGCCGGTCCCGCGTACCCACGATTAAGCACCCCTCGGCGGGCGATAAGTCGGGGGGGGTCCCGCGGCCTACAGACCGCAGGTACCTGGTGGTACAAGGGGTGCCGCAATAGTTATCACGCCCATTAGCAGGGTCTTGTTTCCTCGCTGAAGATTGTCTTCTTTCCTCTATGGTCTGAGCTGATTTCATTTCTCTTGGCTATGGTTTCGCTAGGTAGCTGGTAGGGACAGTGGGAATCTCGTTCGATTAACTCGGGTGCAGCCACTGCTGAGTTGCGGGACAACCGCGGCGCCGGGCACAACCCACATAGATACGTAGCTGCTCGCAGGTTCATGTCAAGTTCCCCCGCCCCCAACCCCATCAAGGTAACTTGCCTTGTGGGTCCACAATCGGGAACTTTGGTTTACTCAACTCCTGCGTGCGCCACCTATGTTGTCTACACCCATATCAGTTACTGTCCCGGCGTGGTCACTTGGCAGTGACTGCACGCCCAACTCAGACGAGTCTGCAGCGCCCTTTAAGACAAGCATATGCTACTGGCAGGATCAACCAGGTAGGCCTCCTGTTCCGCCACAGAGACAGCGCGCCCAGGTGAGGCGCGCACCGTGGGGTTGCCGGTCCGTGGAGACTGCCAAGGCCCCCCGTGAGAGGGGCGGCGGGAGCTCCCGGCGGCCAAGCTCCCCACGGCCAAGCTCCACAGGTACGTTCTAGAGCGAGTGGGCGTCCCGACCGGGAGACTTTTTCACAGGAGGGAGGCAGGGACGAGCGGGACGCCTCCTGGGCCACGGGGAGGGGACAGGGAGGTACGACGCGGAGATCCACAGACGGAGCCTCACGTCAGGCGAGGCTCCGTCGCCCTAGCTATCCTATGGCACCAGTCGGCCCTTGTCCGTAGCTTCCCCCTCTCCACCAGGGGAGAGCCAGGGCGACCTGAGGCTGCAACACTTCAGGCTGCAACCTCCAGGATCCATGGCCCTGCGAGGCACGGGGACGCCCCCGAATATGGTGCACCATGTCCGGCCATGGTCTCTAGCTACCCTATGGCACAAGTGGCCACTTTCCCCCCAATGCGAAATTTCACGCATGGGAGAGGCAGCGAGCCCTAAAGCTCCTGAGCCTTCCGGAGCTTTCTTCGGGTTTTTCGGCCACCGTTTGCCCGGGCAGCCACCCAGGGGCCGGGGGGGGTACCGACACGTGCGCACCCCCGGCCCGGATCCAACGAGCCCTCCGCCGGCCCCGAGCGGAGGGCTCGGGGCCGGCGGAGGGCTTTGTGATTATATTGATCACAAATAAAATGTGATCATTTTATTATTTTTTTGCGTGTGAGAGCGGCTGACCCGCTCACCCACAGCCCGCATAATTGCCTCTGAAATTCTGACTCGACCCACCCGCGCCGCGGGTTGACCCGCGGGTCCCGCGGGTTACGGGTCGACCCGCTCATCACTACCGGGGACCATGGACTGGGGAGTGCGCCGCCTTGTGGACACGGCCGGTATTGCGCCCCGCGGCCACCACAGGCCTATCCAGGCTTGTGGATCTGCTCTTTTTCCACCCTTTTTGAGCCCGGATTTCGGCTTTCGGACCCGCGGGGCGTCGGAGCCGCGCCACGTAACCTTAAATTGTACGTGTTGAAAGCATGTTCTGGGGGTACGTATACATGTACATTATGTCACAAGGAAAACTTGACCATGATGACCATGACCATGACTGACCATGATGCTGACCATGCTACTGACCATGATACTGACCATGATGCTGACCATGATGCTTGGGCAACATGATTGGTCAAACTTAATTGCTTTGACCTGGTCAGCTAATACACATTAAACTATATGTATAGTTTCTCTCATCAATTCAAATTCAGACAGCTGTGAAACTGACTGATGTTAAATTATATTGATAATTTCTCATCAATTCAAATTCAAACAGCTTTGAAACCTATAGGTACCTATAACAACAGCTGCAAAGAATTACTGATCATTGCAGTGAACTATTGAACTTTTATCACAGCTAATAAAGTAAAATATTAATGATAATAATGATACATGTCTATACTAATATCGAGCTTTTGTAGATATCCAAAACAACTATATTACAAAAAAATGAGTTTAAAGGTATAATAAGCTATGGAAAACTTAGCTTATTATAAAAAATAAAAAGAATAGAGGGGGATTTAAATGAGTACAAACAAAGTTCTGATATACAGACATGAACATTACACAGTCAAATGAATACGGGTTGGACATATATGGCTGGGGGTCCTCCCCCAGAAACTTTTTAACACAGTAGATACTGTATTAAAAAGGGAGTTTAATACTTTTATCAGTCATAGGAAAATTATGGGTAAATTATTTTATTTTATCCATTACAACCCTAAACGTATAGAAATCGTTTTGATGACTGAAGCAAATAACCACTCCTGATATTGACATAATTCTGACATGATACTGACCACCATGATACTGACCATGATACTGACATAATACTGACATAATACTGACCATGATACTGACATGATACTGACCATGATACTGACCATGATACTGACATGATACTGACATGATACTGACCATGATACTGACATGATACTGACATGATACTGACCATGATACTGACATGATACTGACATGATACTGACATGATACTGACATGATACTGACAGACAGACAGACAGACAAGACAAAACATTAGAATATTACATGGGCTGATGGAACATAAGGCTGAAGGAACATAGGGCTGAGGGAACATAGGGTTGAGGGAACATAGGGTCTATTTTGGGATGAGGGAACATAGGGCTGAGGGAACATAGGGATGAGGGAACATAGGGCTGAGGGAACATAGGGCTGAGGGAACATAGGGCTGAGGGAACATAGGGTTGAGGGAACTTGAGTACGCTCCCGAACACAACAGTAAAATCTGCATTATTCTACCCCGGATTTGAGCGCGGTTGCCTGTGCAAGTGTTGACATTTTTTACCATTGTGATAATAGAGACTGCCTGTTTGCTCAGGGGACACATTTAATTTGTGTCAGGTTGAGACCTGACCTTTCACATGATCTAAATGGCTCAATAGAAGAGCAGGGATTATATTTTAGCAACATACTCTACCATACAGATTGGAAAACATTTAATTTTACTCATAAAAACGAAGGACCTCAAAAAAAAAAAAACTACAGTATCTGCGTTCTGTTCGCCTGGAAGAACCCTTGTTTCAAAATAAACGCATATTCTGAAAAATGCACATGATTTATGTAAATCTTTACATATTAGCATTATGACTTGTTTGGAACTCGAAACAAAAGGTTAGGACTTGTTTGGGACTCGAAAAAAAAGGTTAGCACTTGTTTGGGACTCGAAACAAACGGTTAGGACTTGTTTGGGACTCGAAACAAAAAGTTTAGCACTTGGACTTGACTTGGGACTTGCCTGTGTTGAATTGGACTTGTGACTTGAGAGCAAAGACTTGAGACTACTTGGACTTGCAACATAGGGACTTTGTCCCACCTCTTAGATAAAGGAATTAACACTTATTATAGGATAAGCTTAATTAGCATTTATTTTTTAACAATCCTTGCACTCTTACATGGTAATAATCCATGCTTTGAAAATGCATCTAAGGCTTTTATTTAATTAATTATATAGTGCGTGCCAGAAATCCTGAAGGGGGCGTCAACAGGTGTCATTTGGTAGCGGCGGACATCTTTGTGGGGTATAAACAGGTTGACTTAACATTGCCCCCCACATGTACAGTATGTCTGCAGCTACTATGCCACGCCCCCCGTGGTAACAACACGTTGGCACGCACTATACACACACGCGCCATGCGTGTGGGAGGGAGGGAATAATTATAGTATGCCCTCCTAAAAAATCTATAACACACCACCACTGACACACACACACAGACGCATGCACGCATGCATGCACGCACTCACACGTATATAGAAAAAAATCACACCCAGTGTGAAGTGAGCGGTGCTATTTATGAGTTATTAATTTCATCATGCATCTCTGTAGCCAATCACAGCGCGTCTGCGAAGTTTGAAGTTAATTTCATCATGTGTCTCGCTAGCCAATCACAGCACACCCAGTGGGTGTGATTTTTTTTTTAGCCAATCACAGCACGTCCTGCACAGCATAGCGTCACAGCGAAAGACAAATTTTCACGACGGAAAGAAAAACTTTCACCACGGATAGGTCCTAAACCCTCTTATAGGAGCGGTTGCACCGCTCAAAAATATATATAATTAAATAAATATTAAAACAACAATACAAAATAAATACAAAATAAAAAACAGATTACATAATTGTCTGTGTGTATTTTATCACTATTTTGTTTTTATTACTGCTTACTATTACTTATTTTACATTGTCTTACTTATTATTATTATTATTATTATTATTCTTTTTCCTTTTTTTTATTGCTATTTTATTTTCTCGCTTTTTTCATTCTTGACTGATTGATTGAATACTTTATTAGCAGTTTGCAAAGACAAGCACAGGGAAGTGCAGTTCAATACAAGCCTAAGAAAGCACTATGGCTTGTTTCCATTGGGGTCCTTTGTACTCAATTCATTCATCTTACTTAAAAATATATATCTAATACACATGTTGATGAAGCTTGAAGTATAAACATTTCCCTCTATATATTATATGCAGTGGTGGAAAAAGTAGACGATAAAATGACCCACATTTTTTTTGAAAGTGAAATATCCCTTTAACCCATTTAGACCTGAGGCCGATTCTAGAAACGCCTTCTAAATCCTGACCTAAGTTTTATGAAAAACTTAAAAATACAACAAATATAATATGTTGCTATATATTGTACATAGCAACAGGAACCCCAAAAGGAGTTCCAGTCCTGAAAGGTATTTCCAAATAGGGGTTCCCGCCCAAAATGGGTTAATAATTGCTTCTCTGCTGGCTTTCAGGCACCTTGAGTGTGAAATACAGAGAATGAAGGATATTGAACAGATTTATGTACCATTCCTGTATCTACGATGACAAACGTTCATGACTGTTGTGGTTGGCTAAAACGTTATTGTTACTAGTCCATATTATTGTTATTGTTGTCTCCGCCAGGCCGAAAGGCATGGCGAGAGAGTATGTTTTACCCTCCGTCCGTCCTTCCGTCCGTCCGTCCGTCCGTCCGTGTGTGTGTGTGTGTGTGTGTGTCCTGTCTGTGTGTTACCAGCTAATCTCCGGCACCGTTGGCCCGGTCGCTGCGAAACTGTGCACACCCACTCCCTGGATGCCAATTCAGAACCTCTGCCCCACATTTTTCACATGGGCCTGTTATAGCGCCACCAGGAGGCCGATTTGTGCAAAACCCATTTTTCCCCATTACACCTACAGCTTTTAACCAAACGTCATGCAAATCGGTACACAGTATCTCTATAGTCATGTGATGAACCCGGATCTGTCCGATTTCCCATATTGCATCCTCATTGGCTAAGGTTGGCTTCCAAAGTTTGCAGGATTGGTCCGTTTTGAACAAACTGCCTCCAATCATGAACGCAGCTTGCCATTTCCATAAAATTGCACACGCACATTCCCACTAGGCCGAGGAAGAAATGCCACTTGAACATTTTCAAATCAGCCTCATGGTGGCGCTATAACTGGCCGATTTGCATTTTTAACTATAACTGCACCGATCTGCGTGAAACTTTGCACGCACACTCCCTAGAGGCCAAGGAAAAACATTGGACTGCATTTTTCACATCTGCTTTTTACAGCGCCACCAGGAGGCCGACTTAAGTAAAATACATTTTTGGAGATTATTCCTTCAGATTCTGTCCAAAAAACACGCAAATTGGTACATTGCATCTCCATAGTCATGTGATTCTGATGGATCTGTCCGATATTTCATATTCCATCCTATTTGGCTTACAGTGGCTTCAAAAGTTTGCAGGATTGGTCAGTTTAAAACAAAATGCCTCAAAACATGAATGCAATGTGCAATTTCCGTGAAAGCTTGCATGCAGATTCCCACTAGGCCGAGGAAGAAATGCCCCCCTTTTCACATTCACATTGGCCTTTATAGCGCCACCAGCAGGTCTAATTTAGCAAAACACATTTTTGGAACAAAATGCCTCAAATCATGAATGCAGTGTCCCATTGAAAGGCCTAAGAAGAAATGCCACCCTTTTCACATTGGCCTATTATAGCGCCACCAGGAGGCCACAATAACCTACCTGACCTGGCGGAGACCTGTGCTCCGAGGAGCACTTTTTCTAGTTATACATGATCTGGCAACCCGGGAGGCAGTTCGTCCCATAGCTCGCGGGGCCATCCCACAGCTGTAACCATGGCGACATTCTTTTACACAAAAAACACTAAAACGGGCCTGGGCCGTGGCGTCGCGGTCCAGGCACCCTGGTTGAAATCCCTTAACAGACAGCGTGCCGCGGGTTCGCGTCCCGTTCCCGACGGCCTTTGCTGCGTGTCTTCCCCCATCTCTCTCCCCATTTCCTGTCAGCCTACTTTCACTATCCCTCTCCCAATAAAGCTATAAAAAGCCACAAAAAAAAACGCTAAAACGTTCCTGTTGCGTGCACATGGTAATGATCAATGGCTGTGTGTTTAGATCAATTGCTCCAGCCACTGAGGAGAACCGGGCGGAACAAACTAGGGGAGGGGAGGCATTTATCGATATATCCTGACTTTCATTTCAGCGTACGGACCGCTCAGATCTCACGTCAGGTCGGAGGCAGTTGTTGCCGTTTGTTCCATTGTGGACATGCGGATCAACATTGTCTCACCATCTGACAGGCATCTGAACACATGTATCCACTCCAAAATGTATAATCTAACACTAATAAATAATCCCTGTGAAAATATAACATTTTATAAACTCATTTAAACAAACTGCTTTAACAGTCATTCAGATAAGATTGCAGATCTGGCTGCATTGGCTATTTGAAAACAGCAGATCTACACGCTCACAACGCATCGCGTCGGCAGGCGTTGTGAGCTTGTAGATCTGCTATTTTCATACTAGTGCTTATGCAAGAGAATTTTCGGGAGTTTGGACCGGCGCGGCGGCGCCGCTGTTATCTTTTCATGGCCAGCGAGGTCTCCAAAACCTATATATACAGTAGCGTGTAGTTATGTACAATCTGGGTTGAGGATATAAACCCGACGCTCCACGGGACTCACTGCAGCCCGTCCGAGTCTCACGGGGAAAAGCCTACATGACTGCTTTATTTTAGTGTAACTCGAACGCGCACTGCTCGGTATGGGTTAAATAAATGAATATACAAACGTATTCCATTCATGGTGGTGTGATTGGTATCATAATATGTCATTCATGTAGGCTACCAGCCTACTTGACAAAGATTGTACCGTTACGGATTACGTGAAAGACAGTTCGGCTTGCAAGTAGTTAGGTGCGTGCGTGCATGTGTGTGTGTGTGTGTGTGTGTGTGTGTGTGTGTGTGTGTTTGTGTGTGTGTGTGTGTGACTTGACAGGCAGTTAGGTGGGCGGGGGAAACGTTCTTATTGGCTTTGTTTGGTCGTATTCTGGTTCTTCATGACGTAAAATCGGGACATTGTGAGGATATTTAAAGGCGTGTTATTTGTTCTACTGTGGTATTTCTACATAATTACACTGTGTTCTACTGTGGTATTTCTACATTATATTACTCTGTGTTCTACTGTGGTTTTTCTAGGATTTTATTGGGTTTGGTTCCATTTCTGTAAATGTAGGTGATACTGTAGATAGATAATGACTGTAATAGCAGTGGTTTTCAAAGTGTGGTCCAGGGAGGCCCGATGGGGTCGTTGAGGGGTGGTCCAGGTGGGTCCCCAGGGAAATAGTCTACCTATGGAGTAGCATATGCAGAGCTATTATTTAAGGCAAGGCAAGGTTATTTGTATAGCACATTTCATCAGGCAATCTTTTATAAATATTTAAAAATAAATGGCATTAATTAAATTAAGCAAAAGTACCACATTATAAGAGGATCAGGTAGGTTATTGTGGCCTCCTGGTGGCGCTATAATAGGCCGATGTGTAAAGGGTGGCATTTCTTCTTAGGCCTTTCAAGGCAATCGGACACTGCATTCATGATTTGAGGCATTTTGTTCCAAAAATGTGTTAAATTAGACCTGCTGGTGGCGCTATAACAGGCCAATGTTGAAATGGTGGCATTTGTTTCTCTACGTAGTGTGAATGTGCGTGCAAAGTTTCACCGCAATCGGACGCTGCGTTCATGATTTGCGGCATTTTGTTCAAAACTGGCCACTCCTGCAAACTTTAGATGTCAATCTTAGCCAATCAGGATGGAATATGAAAAATCAAACGGATCCATCTTGATCACATGACTATAAAGATCATGTGTACTCTGAAGGAGTAACAAAAGTTTGTTTTACAATGATCTTGAACGCTGCCTTCAGGTATGACATGGAAAGGACACATGGTTCAGCACACCTGGGGAAAAACACATTTGGTGAATGTGGAGGTTGGCTTCTCTTGTATTTTCTCTTAACAGACAGTTAAGATAAAATACTGTATGAGTGAAATTTAAGAAAACATGAGGCCCAATTATGTTTCTTATTCCTTTATTGATATTGTGACATTCCATTCAAACCAAGAAAATTAAAGCCAAAATCTAACATCTGAACTTCAAACCATTCATGATCAGTGACGTCAATTGGGTACGGCAAGGTAGGGCAGGTGCCATAACTTGTCTCCAAAAAATAAAAAGATTATTAAAAAATACATATTTATTTATTTTAAAGTGTGAATAGTAGCCTAATGCAGGTGTAAGACCATTGTGTTATATGTATACTACATGTCTGACATGTTCCTCCAATAAAGTGTTTTTAAATAAATGATATAATTCAAAATCTATATTTAATAGAAGCTGATTCCACTTTTAAAACCATTCTCACATACAGTAAACACAATACTTAGTGAAGGTTTTGTTTTTGCCACCCGTATGTCCTGATCATCAACAACTGCCAAATAAATGAGTCCACAAGCTTCATCATCATCATCACTTGTCCACGGAGCTGTTAACTAGGTTAATGAGTGAAGTTCAGCCAATATGAACGGATAGAAACAACAGTGGAGCTGAAAAACGGAAAGATAAACAATGCTGACCAAGGAATATCTAAACTGTCTCAATTAGACACATATTGTGCGTGTGTGTGTGTGTGTGTGTGTGTGTGTGTGTGTGTGTGTGTGTGTGTGTGTGTGTGTGTGTGTGTGTGTGTGTAGTGCTGTGTTGTCTATTTTAACTCATCAACATTAAATCAGATAAACAGACAAACCTAAATGTTGTAAATATCATTAACTCCGTGTGTCCTGACCCCCTGCAGAGGTCATCTGACTGTTTAGTTTAGATGTCTCAAATCATTTGAATTCAAATACATTTATTGGACTGTTTATGTTTAGTTATGCTGCAGGACCACATTGTAAACAAGTGTTTCATTACGCTTCAATGTGTTATCCTGGGTTTAAGTTGTATTGTGATTTTGCTTGTATATCTTTTACCAAAATCTAATCAAATCAAATCTCAAATGATTTGAATTAAGCAAGGGATAATGCATGGGGAGGTGGTCATTATTGAAATTTGAAGCCTGACAGTGCCTAACCACCCTGAAGGGCTTTAAATTTCAATAATGACCACCTCCCCATGCATTATCCCGCTTATTACACGGCTACTTAATAAATACATACATACAGTACATTTACCCAAAAGTAACAACAAAACGAAATATTTCCTTGCTTACAGCAATGACAGTATTCCATAAGTATTGGGCTGGGCGGACAAGTTCGCCTCGGAAAACAAATGACAGTATTCCACAAGGTAACCGGAAAACTCACCCCAAAACACACTCGCCAGTCGCCCCCCATTCTATATACCGGCGATTTGCCTGTAATACTGCCGGATTTTCCCCGGGGCGACTGTGTTTTGGGGTGAGCGTTTTGGTATTCCCCCGTTGTTGTGCCACGATAAACAATGAAGTGGATCAAATAGAATCACTTTTCGGTTATAGCATCGTCTATTTCTCACTTCAAATGTTTTCAAAAGCATTCTTGAGAGCAACGTTTAGTTGTAAATGACATTGGTTGTTTGTTTACATGGCTGTCATGTTGGATAAAGCATAAAACAAAGCAGTGCAGGTTGCCACAAGCAGGTGCTCTGAGTCTCTGATTACACAGCGGTCCTGCTCATGATTACATATAAATCATTACTTAATATACATGATTGCATGTCATCAGTGTTTCCATTAATTTCCTAGACTGTGGCGGCCCGACATTGTCTAATTTAGGTGGACCCAGCCCCTCAGACAACCCTAGGGGGTTTAGGTCCACCCATCACCTCAGACCCCCATAGAGGGTTTAGGTCCACCCATCACCTCAGACCCCCATAGAGGGTTTAGGTCCACCCATCACCTCAGACCACCCTAGAGGGTTTAGGACCTAAACCCTCTAGGGGGGTCTGAGGTGATGGGTGGACCTAAACTTTAGGTCCACCCATCACCTCAGACCCCCCTAGAGGGTTTAGGTCCACCCATCACCTCAGACCCCCATAGAGGGTTTAGGTCCACCCATCACCTCAGACCCCCCATAGAGGGTTTAGGTCCACCCATCACCTCAGACCCATAGAGGGTTTAGGTCCACCCATCACCTCAGACCACCCTAGAGAGTCTAGGTCCACCCATCACCTCAGTCCACCCTAGAGGGTCCAGGTCACCCATCACAGGGAAACTGTGATCATAACACATTGATTATCACACATTATAAATGATTACATAATAAATGACTTATGGTCAATTATAAAATAATAAAAAACCTTTTTCACAAACATGGCTGACTGACTTCCATTCAGATGGATATTAATATTAATGTTATGAAGATCTCTGATTGTGTGTGTGATCATTTATTTAATGTTTCAATATAGTGTAGAACTGAACTATTATATTTGTGTTTTCTGACGACAGAAACTATACAAAGACACTTGATGAACCGCCCACACGAATTGGGACTCCCTCTTCCTTTGGTGTGTCGCCCAGGTGGCGCCTAAACCCTGACCTTTAACCTCACAAACACTATGGCCCATTTATCATCGCGGTGTAGACCAAATAATGGGCGTACGGCGAGATCACAGCAACTTTCAGCATTTATCAATATATCCTGACTTTCATTTCAGCGTACCGCACGCTCAGATCTCACGTCAGGTCGGAGGCAGTTGTTGACTTTGGCTACAACCGTTTGTTCCATTGTAGACATGCGGATCAGCATTGTCTCACCATCTGACAGGCATCTGAACACATGTATCCACTCCAAAATGTATAATCTAACACACTAATAAATAATCCCTGTGAAAATATAACATTTTATAAACGGATTTAAACAAACAGCTTTAACAGTCATTCAGATAAGATTGCAGATCTGGCTGCATTGGCTGTTTGAAAATAGCAGATTTACAAGCTCACGACGCGTCAATGCGACGCGTTGTGAGCTTGTAGATCTGCTATACAAAATATGCAAGCACTTATGCAAGAGCATTTTCTGGAGTTTGGACCTGCGCAGCGGCGCCGCTGTTATCTTTTCATGGCCACCGGGAGATCGGACATTTAACCCACGGTCCAACACACACTAGCCTTCATCCATTAATGTTCTCTCCAGGCTAGCTCTCATTAACGCGGCGCGGCGCGGGACTCTGTATAGGATCACTTCATAAATGTGACTTTGACGTTGGTGTACGGCCAGATTTACGGATTTATTAATTGAGACAGTTTAGATATTCCTTGGTCAGCATTGTTTATCTTTCTGTTGATAAATGAGGGCCTCTGTCTATAAACCTACTGTAACCTTAACCTCAAAACCACGTCAACCTGGGCGAAACACCGGGAAAAGACAGAGTCCGCACACTAATTCTACTAGTTCTAACGGACCGCGAACAGAGAGTAGAGGTAAATGGTGTTTTGTCAGATTCAAGCTTCATGAAATGTGGTGTTCCTCAGGGAAGCATTCTAGGCCCAGCACTGTTTTTGGTATACGTGAATGATATGACAGACGCCTGTAACTGTGATTTATTCTTGTATGCCGACGATTCTGCTCTGCTGATGTCCCATAAGGAACAATCAACACTGGAGAGTTCCCTGAGTGAGGAATTGACAAAGGTTAATTCCTGGCTTATAGACAATAAGTTATCTTTACACACAGGGAAGTCGGAATCTATCCTATTTGGTTCTAAAATCAAATTAGGAAAGAGCCCAGAGTTCAAGGTCAAATTAAATTCTGACTTCATTGAAGCTAAATCATCGGTAAAATACCTGGGTTGTATCTTGGAGGGTAACCTAGATGGCCGAAATATGGCCAGCAAGGTGCTGAGCAAAGTCTCCGGACTGACAAAATTTCTGGCAAGGACAGCAAGGTACTTGGATAGGGAGACAAAACAGGTAGTAGCCAATTCTCTTATTATGTGCCATTTTGATTTCGCTTGTACATCTTGGTTCGAGGGCTTATTGAAATCCCTCAAAACAAAGCTACAGTCAGCTCAGAATAGACTGATCAGGGTCATTCTAGGGTTAGGACCCAGATCCCATATAGGTAGGAACCAGTTTAGAGAACTCAACTGGCTCCCAGTAGAATCCAGGGTAATCATGGCCAGATTGACCATGGTTCATAAGATATTATATGGCGAGGTCCCCATATTTTTAAAGACATGTTTTACTCAGAGAAGCGAAGTACACCATTTTTTCACCAGAGCCAGTGTAGCAGACGTGAGCCTTCCGGCTTTTAAAAGTAAAGTAGGCAGGGAATCATTTACTTACATAGGAGCCACACAGTGGAATGACCTCGAAAACAGTGTCAAACTGACAACAAATCTGAGGACTTTTAAATACAAAACGAAAGCATGTCTATTAGAAAAGGTTCCCCTATAGAGGGTCTTTAGACTAGGAAAGATAAGGTAGCACTTGTTTGTGTACTGTGTATGTTACTTGTGTTCTTGTATTGTTTGTATGTATGTACTGTGACTGTTACTTGTGTTTTGTATTGTTGTGTAATGTGTACTGTGTCTGTACTGTGTATGTCACTTGTGTCTATGTAGTGTTACGTTAGTTACATGTGTTGTAAAGTATTTTAACGTATTGATTGTTAATTGTAAGAGGACCTCAACGGAAATAAGTCTCAGGACTTTCTTGTGTTATCCTCGAACTGCGGTGACCATGTGGTGATGGCTTTTCAAATAAATCAAATCAAAAAAAAATTATCGTTAGCCTTGGCTAGCCAATTAGCATTTCTAAGTTTTTTAAAGGACGCATTTGTGAAAAAGGTTCATGATGTCATCATTGTGCATGCTGTTATGAGTATTTAAAAGGTGAATGGACACACATATATTTCCTCCTCTCTCCACCAGGGGGCAGCGATGACTCTCTGCTTCTCTGAAAACACACCCAGGTGTTCTGTGAAAAGACAATAAACCAATAAGAATCTGAATGTATTAACTGTGTGAACCTGTTAATGATAATGATAATGAATTTATTTATGTAGCACATTTCCAGACAAGTCACAAAGTGCTTTACAGTGCAGAATAAAAAAAGGGCAATCATGATAAAACATTGGATAGAAGCTATTACAGACGATCATAAATCAAGTGGCACAAATACATACAAATATACTCAAATAAAACAAAATGACAGTACAATTTAAGAAAAGGCCTTAGTATAAAGATACGTTTTCAGAAGAGTTTTAAAAGATGAGACTGATTTTGCACGTCTTAGGGTGACAGGTAGTGCGTTCCATAGCTTAGGGGCCCGGACTGAAAAAGCTCTTCCACCTTTAGTGATGAGCTGGGGTGTGGGGGTCTCCACTCTCCAGGAGGGCCTTGTCAGAGGATCGAAGGCTGCGTACAGGCCTATAAGGTTCCAGCATGGCAGAAATATAAAGGGGGGCCTGTCCATTCACAGCTTTAATAGTCATTAAGTAAAATCTTAAAATCAATTCTAAAATTAACAGGTAACCAGTGAAGTGCAGCTAAAATGGGGGTGATATGGTCACGTTTCTTGGTGTTGGTTAAAAGATATGGTCACGTTTCTTGGTGTTGGTTAAAAGCCTAGCAGCTGAGTTTTGCACTAATTGGAGACGCGATATTGCTTTTTTGGAGAGGCCTGAATATATGGAATTACAGTAATCTATACGAGAAGAAATAAAAGCATGAATCACCTTTTCTAGGTCTGCAGGTGACAGGAAGCTTTTTACTCTGGCTATGTTCCTTAGCTGGAAGTAGCAGGTTTGGACTGTTCGTGTCACTTGGGGATTAAAAGTGAGGCCAGAGTCGAAGAGCACACCCAGATTACGGGCCACCTCCTTCACATTCGGGGAAAGGCTACCGAGCTCTGAAACATAATTTTGTGTAGCATTTGGGGGACCAAAGATAATTATTTCTGATTTTGCCTAATTTAGTTCAAGGAAATTATTTGCCATCCAGTCCTTAATATCGGAGAGACAAAGCAAGAGACTGGACAGGTTACCTGAGGCGCCGGGTTGTAATGGTAAATATAATTGTGTGTCGTCTGCATAGCTGTGAAACTGAATCTTATGTTTGCGGATAATATTGCCAAGGGGTAGCATGTAAATAGAGAACAGGAGGGGGCCTAGAATCAATCCTTGCGGTACTCCACAGGTGAGGGGGACTGGAGGGGAAGAGGCTTCCCCGATCACCACTGAAAATGATCTGTCTTTTAGGTAGGAGCGAAACCAGTTTAAGGCTGCTCCTTCAATGCCAACCCAGGATTCTAGGCGGTTTATTAAAATAGAATGGTCGACTGTATCGAAAGCCGAGCTCAGGTCAAGGAGGATTAAAATTGAACAGTTGCCAGTGTCCGCCACAAGCAATAGATCATTTGTAACTTTTAAAAGAGCGGTCTCTGTGCTGTGGAATGACCGAAACCCAGACTGAAAAATCTCAAAGATACTGTTAAAATTCATAAAATCAAGCAGTTGAGTGGACACAATATTTTCTAAATTTTTTGATACAAATGGGAGTTAACACTTTAGAATAACCCTCCCTTATAATAGTACATTGATCATTCATAACTATTGGTTAATGTGTTATTCATAACTTGTTAAACGTTTATAATGGTTAATTTAATGATTTAAAACTATGCTATAAATAGTTAATAGATCATTAACAAGTTATTAGTAAACTAGTTAAAAACCTAACCTCCCAGCAGCCTCCCTGCAACTACAGTAACCATCAAAGTAGAAACAACTCAGTCCATTCAAACAACATTTGACCAATACTTTGTCAATAGTGTATCTTAGTAGGAAGGGCAGCTCAGTTGGTAGAACACTCTCCTTTGGACCACAAGGTTCTGTCTTTGATCCTGCTAGTGATGGAATGATCAGTGTTTTCAATGAACTGAATCATTGGGTTCAGTTCACTGAAATGTTGTGTTCAATGTACTGAATCATTGGTACAGTTCACTGAAATGTTTAGTTCAAATGACTGGTTCAGCAGTTGATTCAGAGTTTGAGTTTGGCTGCATTGTGTCCTCTTCACTGAACTGAATCGCAGGCACTTCATTTCCTGACTGAATCACCCGAACGTCCTCTCTGGCTATGGGATCTAAACTCCTGCACCTGAACGTCCTCTCAGGCTATGGGATCTAAAAACTCCTGTGTCATGTAAAACATGTTTATATTTGATTGATGATGATTGGTCCAAACTACCCCCCCCCCCCATCTGACCACATTGTCATCAGTGTTGTCTGATACAACAAATCATGTGATTATTAAATGTGATTATTAGATTCATTATTAAAAGAAATGAAGCAGAAGACACATGATAATGTGAATTCACACGACCGGGATGGTTTACTAGTTTAGTTGTTTCACTTCTTACACAAGCATGTTGTTTTGTGTATGTTTTATAGTTTTATACACTTTTATACATAAAACAAAAAAACAAAGTTTAATAAAAATAAAGTGAACCTGGGTGTGTGGGAGGAGTCTAAAGATCGTCATTGGTTGTCGGCACCAGAATACGACCTGACAGAAGAAGAAGAGAGACAGTTAAAACAGACACACAAATAAATCCTATGTATGTATTGTGTGTATTTCTCCATAAAATGCATAAATGTACACACACTAATACACAACAACATTAGGGTTCAGTCATCAGGGTCACATGTTGCATCAGAACTAATGTGAACATTTGACTCATTTAGGACTAAATGTAACACTGATGTATTAAAGCTAAACGTGACAACATAGAACACACTTTGACCTCTAACTAGGTCGTCTAAAGTGGTCTAAACCGGTTAAGGTTCTAGACCAATATAAACCAGTTTAGGTTGTGGCTTTACATGTTTGTTTGTTTGTTTGTTTGTTTGTTTGTTTGTTTCTATTTCTGTGAGGATTCCACATGTCATGTGATCCTCTGTTTATCTGACCTCATTTCCTCCACTGGTAGTATAATAATTAATGAAACATGTTAATTAAACATGTTATTTAAACATGTTAACTAAACATGCTAATCACCTCGTTTCTTCCACTGGAAGTAGATGAATCCAGACAAGAACAAGACCAGACCCAGAACCAGACCTGATGCTCCCATGGCCACCTTGTTCTTCACTGACTCTGGCATGGAGAAATCTGACAATACAAATATTATATTAATTATATTATATTATATTAAATTATATTATATTATATTATATTATATTATATTATATTATATTATATTATATTATATTATATTATATCATATCATATCATATCATATCATATTATATTATATTATATTATATCATATCATATCATATCATATTATATTATATTATATTATATCATATCATATCATATCATATCATATTATATTATATTCAGACCTTTATAATCGATGATTATCTGAAGACATTAGTAAACTAAGCTGATCGATGTTTTTACTTTCAGCAAAACAAATATACCTTCAGGTAGGTACAAATAGAGAATAATCCTTTAACCCTTTAAACAGAGTGTGTAACACATTACAGTAGATTACAGTAACTGACCCCAGTCCATCTTGATAGGCGCGGTCAGGCTGGGATGTTCCACCATGCATGTGATCTTCTCTCCTGATCTGTATCACTCACACACACACACACACACACACACACACACACACACACACACACACACACACACACACACACACACGCATAAAGACAAACAAACACTACAATTAGGCACCATAGCATTAGACCGTTATAGAAAATAAGATAGGCTTATACTGATATTTAAAATAATCATGAAGTAGAATGTGTGTCCATGTGGATCTGCTCAGAGCTGAAGCGGCCCCTCCTCCCCGCCCGGTCTGGCAGTGAGTGAGCAGCTGTTAATAAGCACTAACATTAGGACAGATTGTGAAAGTAGCCGATCTACACGCTGAAACGCACAGCGATTCAACACATTGATCTGATGATCTTTGTTAATATTTCATTCTATGGAGAAGAAAAAACTTGTTTGACTATTTTTGTGTAGGAGCGTGAATGCCCCACTGGGCTCTCCTCCACTCTAGTGTTTATTGTGTATTCCATTATTCCCCATTGCAGGAAAAATAGGAAGGCAAGAGGCAGAAGAAACTTAGTAACGAGATACACGCGTAATAGCGTGTTCCTGTGTGTGTTTGTGTGTGTGTGTGTGTGTGTGTGTGTGTGTGTGTGTGTGTGTGTGTGTGTGTGTGTGCGTGCGTGCGTGCGTGCGTGCGTGCGTGCGTGCGTGCGTGCGTGCGTGCGTGTGACTTACTGTAATATTAGCCTACCAATTAATGGGCCATTTTCAGCAAGTGAGTAACACTTGTTTTATTTTTAAAGAAAATATGTATAAGTGTCTATTAAGTGTGTATTTCTATGTACAAATAGAAGACTGGTTCCATTTTTATTTGCATTTAAAATATTTAGCCTACTGCATTAGTTTTACACTGATATTAAATTAATGAAGACTAATTGAACATTTAAATACAGCTAATTGTTTAAAAACCTTTTGGGTGAAATGGCGAAACAATCATGACTGATACACATGAAAGAATACCCTTCACAGCTAATAGAGAATTTTATATTTTGAGAATGGGTTCAGAATGGAATGAGTACGGCCTTAGTTAAATGTGAATCTCTTTCTGCTATAAATATGCATCCACCGCTCTGCGCGCCCCTTCATGCAGTACATTTTTGGTACCGAATTAACCGGATTAAAGAAGCAAAAGACCTGAAATAAAATAAAATAAAACCGCAAATACCGCGGTGCGCTGCCCGCAATACTATCTGCATATCGCGCTTCTGAGCCACTTTATTGTACAGCCGTTTTAATTATGTAACCGTGACAGCCCTATCTGGGTGTGTACTCCAGGTAGGAGTGGTACTGGTAGTAACAGTAGAGGTGTGTATTTATATGTATAGGTGTCTGTTAGGTGTGTACCTGGGTGTGTACTCCAGGTAGGAGTGGTACTGGTAGTACCAGTCTCCATCAGACAGCTCATCGGTAGAGGAGAGACCAGAGGTCAAAGGTTCTTGACCTCTCCACCAGGTCACCAGGATCACTTTAGGATAGAAGTCGTAGCTGCTGCACCTCAGCATGTGAGTGTGTTCACCACGACGAGGGGGAGTCATTGACTTCAGTCTCACTTTGGGCTCCACTCCTAGAAAATATGATTATTATTATTATTATATATCAGTCATAGGAAAATGTCATTATCATTAATAATTGTATATCATCCAAATGAGATCCAAATGATTCAGAAAGACGCAAAACGCTTGGTCTTCAACCAGCCAAAATGTTCACGTTTCCCGGCTCTCACCGTTCTCCTCTCCCTCCATTGGCTCCCAGTTGCTGCCCTCACAGAGTACAAAACATTGATGTTGGCCTACAAAGCAACCAAAGGTATGACAGGTATGACACATCTTCAAGCCTGATCCAACCCTACAACCCCTCCCACTCACTCAGATCAGCTAACACAAAGAAGCTGTCAGAACCTTCTCTAAAACACGCTGGACAACGCTCCACACGTCCTAGACTCTTCTCCCTTCTTTAAAACACCCTGGACAACGCTCCACACGTCCTAGACTCTTCTCCCTTCCCTAATACCTACACTATACCACTACACTATACTGTATATTATCTTAACATTTTTATATTATACCATTATATACTGCATACACATTATTGCTGTACTATAATATATTATCATATACTATCTTACACTATTATATTTGCTACTATTGTTATTGTTACTACTTGCACTGTATCTCTTTCTGTCTCTCCTCTGTCTCTCTCTCTCTCTCTCTCTCTCTCTCTCTCTCTCTCTCTCTCTCTCTCTCTCTCTCTTCTTTCCCCCGACACGGTCGAGGCAGAAGGCCGCCACCCTAGAGCCTAGGGTCTGCCTGACGTTTCTTCCTGTTGAATTAAGAGGGAGTTTTTCGTTGCCACTGTCGCAAAATTGCTTGCTCAGGGTGGGATGTCGGGTCTCTTCTCTACATGTAAAGTGTCTTGAGACAACTTGTGATTTGACACTTTAATAAAATTGAATTGAATTGGATTAAAACACCCTCGACAACGCTCCACACATCCTAGACTCTTCTCCCTTCTCTAAAACACCTTGGACAACGCTCCACACGTCCTAGACGTCTTCACCCTTCTGGCTCCCAAACTGTGGAATACACTCCCCATTGCAGTTAGAACTGCAGACTCACTCCCAATCTTCTGCCATAATCTGAAGACTCACCTCTTCAGACTCCACCTCAACTTGTAGCACTAGACCTAGCCTTGATGTTTTATGCAAAGGTTAGGTAGTTTCAATGTACAGATGTACTGATATTATATTGTTTAGACCGGCAACTGGCGGCCTGGGGGCCACATGCGGCCCCCACCTTCAATTAATGCAGCCCGCGCGTTAATATCGGAACACTGATATATTGATTTCAGCTGTTACAATTCCAAACATGACCTGTTTTAATTACTTCAGTCTATATTAGTAGCTTAATGACTAGTATTAAAATTATATTGTCTTTTTTATGTCCAATGTATTTGTATTTAAGTTAATAAAGTTAACATAAGTATAACTAAATGCATTTGAAATTAAATAAAAATGTTACTTTTCAGGATTCCAATTCAAAAATAGTAAAAGAAAATCACTGGCACTCAGTGCCACGCTATGAGCTTGTAGCTCTGCTATTTTTGAATAGCCAAAGAAATCTAAAATGACAGAGATGCGTCCCCGGATTGAATGGGTTAAGTAATGTTTTATAATCATTATCAGATCAATATTAACACCATTAATCATCTCTGAATATAATGATTTATTATGATGTCATGTTATAGTTTATGAGATGATGAGTGCAAGTGCTGCTCTGAGATCAGCTCACCTCTCTTGTTCAGAACAGAGGAGTAGTAGGTCCCAATGTTGGGTTTGCAGAATCTCTCTCGTTCTGCTCTCAACACAGCCAGTTCTCCAGGATCTTTATTGATGTGCTCTGCGTTCTTCACACCAAACTCAGTGTATCCAACCACCTGATCTACTCTACTGTCCCACCTGATGATCTCATCACCATCGAAATTATTTGACACTATGTACTGTATGTCCTTCAGCTCACTGGAGTTGAACACACAGCGTTGAGCTTGATAGTACACATATCCATCTGCAAATAGACAATTAAAAATGTCATTAATGTTCAGTTTTATTATCATCTGTATAATATCAACACTAGGCCAACTGCCCCCTATCGGCCAAGTATGTCACTACATAGAGTCTAAAACAGGTTCAGGTGTGAAATCTTCCATTAAAATTGTTGTCTAGCGTGGCTGAGTAAACAAGGACTCTGTCTGTCTGTCTGTCTGTCTGTCTGTCTGTCTGTCTGTCTGTCAGGCCCCATCATGTATTTCCAGGATAACAGAGATAACACTCACAGAAAGGTTATTTTGAGAGAGAAATGTCTCACAATATGAATACATTTAGATATGTTTTATTGTGATGGTAACTGTTGTATAATCGTATTATCTTGGATTTTGACATGATTCTTTTTTTTTTTTTATCCCACGATTTTGTAACCCTTATTTTTCACCCGGTGCCAATTTTCTAAGTGATCCTGGTCACGACACTCCCCTCACCAGCAGCACAGGGCCGAGCTCATGCCTCCTTCAGTGCATGAGAGCCAACTGACCTTCTTGTCACCTCACAGGGGGGAATTTTCCTGGTTGGACGTAGCGCGTGGAAGGAACACGTTATTCCAACCAGTTCCCTTCCCCTCCATCAGGCGCCCTGGCTGTCATGGGGGAGGCGTTATAGTGACCAGGATTACTACATGTTTTTGTGAGGGTATTAACTACCCTGATACCCTGATTCATGTCTTTTAATTGAAGAAAGGAAAGTAAAGTGTGTGTGTGTGTGTGTGTGTGTGTGTGTGTGTGTGTGTGTGTGTGTGTGTGTGTGTGTGTGTGTGTGAGATCAACAGAGAGCCATAGAGTAATAGGGGGCGGGGCTACTAGCAGCCCACACACTGACTGTAACTCACTGTGAGAGACGATGGAGCGTCTTCAGGTGAGTGGGACAAGTGATTAAGAACCATTGGAAGCTAATTAAATAACAATAGAATAGAATATATCGTAACACGGTAGAACACACCACTGCATCTACATACTGTAGTTGTACCATCTACATCTCACCTATGCTCAGGTTGTACAGAGCAGATACTAATGCATAGATTTGTAAATTAATAATTAAAGCACCTTGTGAGCACCTTTGTTTACTAAAAATACATATTATTTAGAAAAGATTTCACCATAAAAAACATAAATGCTTAATATACATGTTTAAAGACGCACTGAAGTGACATTTTTGGTCATTTTATTTTGAAGGTTCAGCCTGAAACGTCGGCTCAACGACCCTAAACCAATCAGAAGGTCCCATCCCTTCAGGCTATGGGACGTTGGATCTCAATCACTTCAGCCGTGCGCAACAAGGCTAGTGTTTGTTTACAAGTGAGAGAGAGACGGCCAGTGAAGCACGTTTGCTACTACCTGGCTTATTTCTAACCTATAATGTTTTCAGATACGAATTTTAGTGTGCAGGTGAAGTTTAAAATGAGTAATACACTCATCTTCAATGAGATTCAAAACGGAGTATCTCTGTAATTAAAATCAGCTGTGTTTGAAGAACGTGCAGCTATGGGAATCAAACAGGTGCATGTAATCAAGATTCATTATATTCATGAAGGCTGCGTTATGTCATCACGCAGCACGTTTTCGTTTACAGGAAGTAATTAAGATTGGCTTTTTAGGGACTTTAGATGTAAAAATAACAAAAATTGGTTTTTTTCATTTTTTTTTGGCAACTATTGTTAGGTATGCCCATATGATGACCACGGATATGCTCTAAAAGTGTGAAAAACATATTTTTCATTTCACTACACCTTTAAACGTTTTCATTCATGTTAAATATATTCAACCGTTTTAGATAATAACTATTGTGTTAATAGTATTCATGTACCTTTCACTGGTGGTTTCTTCAAGGCAGTGCGAAAGATGCTCAGCTGGGATTCGCAGAACGCCTGCTGATGCAAAGCTGCTTCATAAGCTGTTGGCCAGGTAATATGATCTACAAACGGAGGCTGAGGCTCCACCCCCTTCCCTATGTTGAAGTCTGTGTAGACCATCACTTCACCATCCAGTGCATACATGTCCTCTTTATATCTTTCTTTAACTGTGTCTGAACAGCCAAAGACATAAATGTCCTCATGAAACACTGGAAATAAAACAAATATGACATTAAATTCAAAAACAAACTTCTTCAGAATGTTTCATCATCATCAATCATCGTCATCATGTTAAACGTGTGTGTGTGTGTGTGTGTGTGTGTGTGTGTGTGTGTGTGTGTGTGTGTGTGTGTGTGTGTGTGTGTGTGTGTGTGCGTGTGCGTGCGTCCGTGCGTGTGTGTGTGTGTGTGTGTGTACACGCGCGCGCACATGTGTGTGTGTGTGTGTGTGTCATATAAATGTATATATTATATAATGACATAAATATAATGTACTTACTTCCTGGGATCGCTTTGACATGAAGTACAGAGGAGAGGACAAGGAGGGTGGCTGTAATCTTCATCATCACTGATCAAAACTGAACTGAATATAACAGATGAGAATAAACAGATGAGAATAAATATATCAGAATAAACAGATGAGAATAAATATATCAGAATAAACAGATCAGAATAAACAGATCAGAATAAACAGATATTTACCTCAAGAGAAGTTCTGGAGTCTGAACGAGAATGAAGGAGGACTCGTTCTGTAGTTTAGAATAATCAGCCAATCAGATTAAAGATACGATGTTACATCATCTGTGTCCAGGAAGACGATGTTCAGGATTATTGCACATTATGAACAGTATGTAGCTGCTGCTTATGCACCTCATATCTATAACCTCTGTACCTTATGCATCTTATGTCTAACCTGAACATACTGTACCTTAAGCACCTTATGTCTCCTCATGTATATATTGTACCTTATGCACCTTATGTCTAACCTCATATACATACTGTACCTTAAGCACCTTATTTCTAACCTCAAGTACATACTGTACCTTATGCACCTTGTGTGTGTGTGTGTGTGTGTGTGTGTGTGTGTGTGTGTGTGTGTGTGTGTGTGTGTGTGTGTGTGTGTGTGTGTGTGTGTGTGTGTGTGTGTGCGTGTGCGTGCTTTTGCGTGTGCGTGTGCGTGTGTGTGTGTGTGTGTGTGTGTGTGTGTGTGTGTGTGTCATTAGTGTGTATTGTTCATAAGTCAGGTTGCACAGTGTAAAATAATTGATCCAAAGCCTGTTGGTTCGGGCCTTGAGGCTGAATAATAACACTATGAATAAACTGTATGTATATTTGATATATCAATAACAATATATATATATATATATATATATATTTAATTTATCAAAAGATACATAGAATGTGTTTATAACAATATAAACACACTGTATGTTTCAATAATATAAATATAACAATATAAGTAATAAATACATAACAATAGAATATTACAGAGGAGAATAAACAGATCAGAATAAACAGATGTTTACCTCAAGAGAAGTTCTGGAGTCTGAAAGAGAATGAAGGAGGACTTGTTTTATAGTTTAGAAGAATCAGCCAATCAGATTAAAGATATGATGTTGCATCATCTGTTTCCAGAAAGACGACAGTCTGGATTATTGCACATAATCATGTATGTAGCTGCTGCTTATGAACCTTATGACTCCTTATGTAACTCCTCATGTACATACTGTACCTTATGCACCTTATGTCTAACCTAATGCACATACCGTACCTTATGCACCTTATATCTGCTCATGTACAAACTGTACTATATATATATACCTTATTGTAAAGTCAAGACTCAGAAAGGGAGCTTTGACTTAGTGGTGAGAGCCTAGGGCAAATCCTCTTCCTACTGGCCCATGTATAGTCAGAACTGAACTACACCCCTGCTCTACTACTGCCCTGCTCCACACTACATTTCCCAGAATGCAACAGCAAAATGGCCGCTCATTACCTGATCAGAAACACCTGAAAAGGGATGGAGGTGCTCAGTCAGTATACAAACACACTTCAAAGAGGAGAGAAGGAACTCCAAGTTCTACAAGAAGTTCAGCCCAAAGATGCCAATGGTTGGTGAACTGGTTTTATTGACTTTGTTTTGCAATACTGCTTATGTGTTTGAAATGTGGCTTATAATGTGTTCATGGTTAACTGGCTAAGTTTAAATGAAGGAACACATTGCAGCATTGCACACACATTAAGTAGCATTGTCCTCCTTTTGTGTCTGGAAAGAAAAGTGTGAAATGCAAAATAATACAAAGTTAAAAAGGTTAAAATTCTGTATGATTTTAAAACTACTAAAATGTAGAACATTCATGAAATTACCATGTTATGGTTTATTGAGTTGAGACTACTAAAATGTGGAATTCATGAATTTGCCATGTTTAAAAAATGCTTACAATGCTAAGTGAAAAATAGCCGATCTACAAGCTTGTGGGTCTGCTATTTCCTAAAATGTGTCTTTATTCCATTTAAAGGACTTAAAATGGTTTATTCATTTTAAATGTTTAATTCATTTAAAATGTTTAAAATAATTTACTTTAAATAACTTGTTTTAAGGCATTGATTGGTTAAAGACACTTTTGTTTGCCTAAGGGCTGTAATTGTTTTAAAGCATTTATTGTTTTAAAGCATTTATTGTTTTAGAGCATTTATTGTTTTAAGGCATTTATTGTTTTGGAGCATAATTGTTTTAAAGCATTTATTGTTTTGGGACATTTATTGTTTTAAAACATTTAATGTTTGAAACCCTAAGTTTTGAAAACCCTAAGTTGTTTAAAAAACACCCTCATTTTGTTGTATAACGGCAATGTTGTTAAACCTTGTTTCTTTCTGTCTTTAAGGTTTACAACCTGTCTGTCTGTCTGTCTGTCTGTCTGACTGACTATGATTGACCAATCAACAAAAAGAAACCAACAAAAGTGAAATATAAGAGTTGGAAAAATAAAGAAGTTGATTGAGTTTAAGACTGAGTTGTGTCCTTGTATTGGGTTTGGAGCTGAACTGTGATGAACTTGACAGTTGTAAACCAGCAGCCCAGCAACAGGACAAGAAGATAAAAGGCTTCAGAAAGTCTAGCAAAGGGAGCTGATGAAAAGTGTTGCGGAAACAACGAAGAAACCTGTGAAAGTCAATACTCAACTTCCAGGATAAAGATAAAGAAAAGGAAGGAAACCTCTCACTGATCAAAAATGGCGGAGGATGCTCTTGGCAAAACAATGGATCAGTTAAAGAAGGAGAGGACTGTCGCAAAAAGCTGCTTCACCAGGCAGGCCAACTACCTCAGCAGGAAAGCAGACAGTTTAAATGAGTTGGAGCTCAGAGAAGAATATGCAAGACTATCTGCTGATGCACGGAGGGTCATTGGAGCTAATGATGATTTCAGGTCTGGGCTACTAGCAGAGGTTGAAGCCAAGGCAAAGGAGGGTGAAGTGGCAGAACTTGATGAAGATCAGGAAGAATGCCTTGAGAAGGTCACCAGCGACTGTGAGAAAAGGTTGGATGAAGTAAAAAGGCTTGTCCAAACCAACATCTGGACCAAGTACGGACTAGATGAGATGGACGCTGCATTCAGAGAAGCTGACAAGGCGTGTGCACATGCATTCACAATACCAGTGGAAAGCATGAACTGTGAAAACTTTGAAGTCTATCTACTTTTAATAGAGAGACTAATCAAACAGGCATCTAAAACTTTGTCAGACTGGGAGCCATGGATCCCCACAGTGGGAGGCAGTGACTTCAGGAAGAATATCAGAGACCTGAAAAGGGCCAGCAATGATCTCGAAGCTAGAAAAGCTGAGTTTGCCAGAGCGCGGACGGTGGAAAGGCAGGCTGCAGCAGCTGTGAAGACAGAACCAACCGCACATTTTATGCCGCTTGTGAAAATGAAGCCAACTAAACTGCCCACCTTTAGTGGCTGCAAAAGAGATTTCCACCGCTGGAAGAAAGACTGGGAGAGCCTGCAAAGACAGGGAGAGCCGACAGGTTCACAAGAGGTCAAAAAGGTCCAGCTCCTTGACAGCATGGATGAGAAGATGGCCAAAGACCTCAGACTGTCGACCTACAACACAGCTGAAGACATATTCAGAGTGCTGGAAAACAGGTATGGAAATAAGTCTACCATCGCTGTGGAAATCATTGAAGAGCTGGAGAAAATCCCACCTGTGAAAGGAAACCAGCCAAGGAGAGTGGTAGACCTAATCCAGACAGTAGAGAAAGCCCTCTCAGACCTTACTGATCTTGGAAATACTGGTGCCCTCAAGAACCCACTTATGGTAAAGTCCATTGAGAGCAAGCTTCCTGAATTCGTGAAGAGAGACTGGCTTGTCTTCATGGTTGATGCCAACAATAATGTCACTCAAGATAACCATTTTGATATGTTGCTCACATTCCTCAAGAAGCAGGAGGATATCTTTGAGAGACTGGATCACCTGAGGATAGTGGACAAGTCCGAGAAATATGATAAAGCAGAATGGAAAGGTAACAGGAAATATGCCTCCACCAAAACCACAAAGAAAGATGACACTGAAGATGGGTGTATTATCTGTGGAGAAGAGAAGCACAAAGACAGGATTTTCTTCTGCAAGAAATTCAAAGGACTGAAGCTGTCAGAAAAGGAGACGGTTCTGAAGAAGATTGGTGCATGCAGGAAATGCTTGGGGTGCCACAAGAGGAATGATGACGGCTGTAAAGATTATTACCTTTGCAAAAACAAAGACTGCAGAAGGGATGGCTCCTCAGATCACCACTTCTTTCTCTGCCCAAACCCAAGAGGAGAAGCTAAGAGAGGCGACAATGAGAAGCCATGGAAAGACAGCAGGAACAAGTACCTAACTGAGGAACAGGAAAGGTTCTTGAGCGAACTCTCCCCGGAGGTAGCAGAGAGGTGCAGGAAGGCGTTCACCAACAAGACCTCCAAGGGAAGCTCTACAAAGGACCAGATGGGTCTTCTAAAGGAAAGTGGACTGCGAGAGCTCCCTGTTTTGATGATGTTGATGGAAGTGACTGCTAATGCAGGCCAGAAGATTGGAACCCTGGTGGACCTGGCGTCAGACACCAACTACATAACGCATCAAGCAGCCGACAGGTTGAAGCTGAGGAGTGAAAAGGTCACACTAGTTGTGCATGGAGTCGGTGGCATGACGAATAAAGTAGCCACAAGGAGATATCTTCTCAGGATTCGAGTCAAAACCTCCAAGGGAACAGAGAGGGCTCATGAACTTGTGTGCTATGGCCTGAATGAGATTGCGAAAGTTCACCGGGTAGTCGGACCTGAGCAGCTTAAAAGATTCTTCCCAGAAGTCGCACTTGAGGAGCTGAAGAGACCTGAGAAAATTGAGTTGCTCATCAGTCACAGAGAAGGAAGACTTGCCCCACAGAGGGTGAGAGCTGTGGGGGACCTTGTCTTGTGGGAAAGCCCTCTAGGAAAAACTGTGGGCGGAGCACACCCTGATCTTTTTGAAGAAATAAATGTGGCTGGAGATAAGTCAGAGACTCATTTTGCTCGTTCTATGAGAACAGCTGCTGTCAAGTATGAGGAGATCCCTGCTAAAGGCCCCTTCAAAATGGAGACAGTTCACCTAGATGACGCCATGGTTGAGGCCAGGTACACAGCTGCCAGTCACAGAGACTTCCTAGAGTGGTGGAAGAGGGACAGCATCAATAAGCTGCAGAGAAAAGCTTTTTCAGCAGTGGTGACGAGAGCCCAGGGAAAAAAAGGCCGTGGAGTCGCCCCTCAGGATCATCCCAAAGTTGAAGAGGAGCCTGAGGCAAGAAAGATTGCTGACCTGAGTCACTCTGTTCTCCGCTCAGACACATCTGAAGAATCTGATGAGACCTTACAGGGAAGAGTGCGAACTGGCTCCGTTGCCAAAAGCCTTCTGGATGTGAAGAAGTTCAGCAGTTTGTCCAGACTGGTTGGAGTCATAGCCTGGGTCCAGCGAGCTGCTTACAAATGGTTGGACCTGAAGAGCCAGGCCACAAAGCAGGCAAAGTGGGAGGCAAAACCTTCAAATGAAGAGACCAGAGCGCAAGATGTCACATTCCCTGACACAACCCTCAACCGACTAGTTGTATTCAAAGACAAAGAGTCTGGACTTCTCGTCTGTGGAGGCAGGATCCAGTCCTTCAGGGAAGATAAAACGGCAGTGCCTGTTCTTCCGTGTGAAGCGTGGATATCTACACTGCTAGCTCAAGAGGCCCACGAAGTGAATCATGAAGGAGTGGCAGGAACTCTCTTGAGGATGGAAAGGAAAGCCTGGGTGATGAATGGTCGAAGAATAGCCAAGAGAGTAATAGATGGCTGTGTGACATGTCAGAAAGCAAGGGCGAAGCAATGTCAACAGATAATGAGTGACCTCCCACCAGAGCGGGCAGAACCAGCTCCATTTGAGTTCACCGCCATGGACCTGTTTGGACCCTTCAAAGACAAGGTGAAGAAAAAAGCGAAGCTCAAAGTCTGGGGAATTATATTCAGCTGCATGGCGTCCAGAGCCATCCATGCTGATATTGTCAGAAGCAAGTGGCACACAAGAGAGAGGAATGTTGCTGTTGGGGACATTGTTTGGCTAGCTGATCAAAATGCCTTGAGAAGTCAGTTCAAGTTGGCCAGAGTGATCAGTGTGAATCCTGACAAGGGAGGCATTGTTCAGGACAGGACATTTCCAAGCTACCCGGTTATGACGAAGAAGCAGGCTAACGAGGAAGTCATGAGCAAGAGGACCAAAGCTGAGAAGAAGACCACTAAGATTCCTGCCACGATTCTCCACAGAGATGTCAGGCGTCTCGTTGTCCTGATTCCAGTGGACGAGCAACATGGAGGAAAGGTGACAGTCTCAGGGGAAGGATGAGGTGACCTCCTTGGGTTCAGTAACCAGGAGCTCAAGTGGGAGGTGTAAAGTCAAGACTCAGAAAGGGAGCTTTGACTTAGTGGTGAGAGCCTAGGGCAAATCCTCTTCCTACTGGCCCATGTATAGTCAGAACTGAACTACACCCCTGCTCTACTACTGCCCTGCTCCACACTACATTTCCCAGAATGCAACAGCAAAATGGCCGCTCATTACCTGATCAGAAACACCTGAAAAGGGATGGAGGTGCTCAGTCAGTATACAAACACACTTCAAAGAGGAGAGAAGGAACTCCAAGTTCTACAAGAAGTTCAGCCCAAAGATGCCAATGGTTGGTGAACTGGTTTTATTGACTTTGTTTTGCAATACTGCTTATGTGTTTGAAATGTGGCTTATAATGTGTTCATGGTTAACTGGCTAAGTTTAAATGAAGGAACACATTGCAGCATTGCACACACATTAAGTAGCATTGTCCTCCTTTTGTGTCTGGAAAGAAAAGTGTGAAATGCAAAATAATACAAAGTTAAAAAGGTTAAAATTCTGTATGATTTTAAAACTACTAAAATGTAGAACATTCATGAAATTACCATGTTATGGTTTATTGAGTTGAGACTACTAAAATGTGGAATTCATGAATTTGCCATGTTTAAAAAATGCTTACAATGCTAAGTGAAAAATAGCCGATCTACAAGCTTGTGGGTCTGCTATTTCCTAAAATGTGTCTTTATTCCATTTAAAGGACTTAAAATGGTTTATTCATTTTAAATGTTTAATTCATTTAAAATGTTTAAAATAATTTACTTTAAATAACTTGTTTTAAGGCATTGATTGGTTAAAGACACTTTTGTTTGCCTAAGGGCTGTAATTGTTTTAAAGCATTTATTGTTTTAAAGCATTTATTGTTTTAGAGCATTTATTGTTTTAAGGCATTTATTGTTTTGGAGCATAATTGTTTTAAAGCATTTATTGTTTTGGGACATTTATTGTTTTAAAACATTTAATGTTTGAAACCCTAAGTTTTGAAAACCCTAAGTTGTTTAAAAAACACCCTCATTTTGTTGTATAACGGCAATGTTGTTAAACCTTGTTTCTTTCTGTCTTTAAGGTTTACAACCTGTCTGTCTGTCTGTCTGTCTGACTGACTATGATTGACCAATCAACAAAAAGAAACCAACAAAAGTGAAATATAAGAGTTGGAAAAATAAAGAAGTTGATTGAGTTTAAGACTGAGTTGTGTCCTTGTATTGGGTTTGGAGCTGAACTGTGATGAACTTGACACTTATGTCTCCTCATGTACACACTGTACCTTATGTCTCCTTATGCACATACTGTACCTTATGCACCTTATGTCTAACCTCATGTACATACTGTACCTTATGCACCGTATGTCTCCTCATGTACACACTGTACCTTATGCACCTTATATCTAACCCAGGGGTCATCAATATGTCCGTACACGGACAAAATGTGTACACACCATTATAATGTTATTATTTTAATCATAAGACCCAATTACTGAATGTCAAGTCTCTGGGTTTACTTCAGAATATGTATGGCTCTGATTTACTACGACACTATGACACATTAGGAGTCCTACTAGTGGTTCTCAAGTGTACACTACAAATGGAATCAAATGGACCCGTAAATATCTGGTCACTTCAGAAGTAGCCTGAAAGAGCGAGCCCTATCGATGGTCTTGAAGGGCGGATCCAAACCCAGGCGGTTGGATTCCTGTGCCGCTTCCTATTGCTTCACCAATCTATATATATATATATATACCATATAAATATAAGGTATATTTTACCACTATAGACCATAGTATGTTTAGCATGAATGTTATGTTTAGCAAAATGTCATGATTCCCAAATTTAATAATGGAAAATGATATTGAGCATTGGAACACACAATGTATTTATTTTTTAATATGTCCATATGATTTCACATACTATATTCAGAATCTCAGTTTATCAGCTTTTAGAGCATCTTATGGGGACATAGCATAGAGTTAAAATCTAATATAATAATACAATAATATATTATGAGGAACAGAGCCCTCTATGTCTCGTCCGTCAGATTGCAGATGGACCGAGATGGACCCTCCAGATGTCTTCCCAAATCTCGCGAGAGTGTGTTGCTGGGATAGAGAAAGGTTGATAACAAAGTTGATTTTCTCTTCATTTGTGTCACCAAAAAAAAGCCATTTTTGTATGAAAACCTTGTACATATTGTGTGTCTTGTGACGATTCGGTCCGATATTTAGTTCAGTAACCATGGAGCTAAAGAATGGTTCAGAAGCTGTGTTCACGTTCATGCTTCCATTGGAATCAATATACTCCAAGCTGCTTCCTGTCTCCTAAAAAGGCGTCCACCTACGTCACGCAGAAACGGGAAGTAAACCGGAGAATGCAACTCTTGCTATTTCCCTCTTGGACTGAAGCTTCTGACTGGAAACCCAAACTTGAATTTCACTTCCTGATTCACTCAGCAGCCAATCAGAATTATTATTTTATTAAACAGACTGTGTATTTATTTATTTGATTCTTGTTGGTAATGTCAACGTGTTTCTCATGTCAATAGACCCCTTAACAGACGACGTCACACTGATAAGAACCAGTATGCGTGCAACAATCACCTGTGCGTCCAGTCTCAATGTTAGTAAACAAATAATTGGTCTATTAGGACACTTTAAAAGTTCAGACAGACAGGCAGGCAGGCAGGCAGGCAGGCAGACAGACAGACAGACAGACAGACAGTTTGTTGTCACATGATCTAGAAGCTTCTATTACTTAAAGGTAGGGTAAGTGATTTTCATTGGTTAAAATTAGTGTTAAATAGCTCTATATTCTGATAGTAATTGCTATAGAGTGTTTGTTCAGTAACAGGAGTCTCCTTGTCTCTCCAGCTCTTTATGAAACAAAAAATGCATTTTCGTTTCAGTTTCATTTCCAATGTTATCCAATCAGGATAGAGAACTCAATCAGGATATAGATTAAACAAGTGACATTGGAAGTGATGACACTAAGAGATGAGCAGGCAGAATTGGAACTGAAACACTATGAAGCTTAAAAATGGGTACTTTCTCATGATTGGCTGAGATTTTGACACCTACCGGAAAATGTATTTTCTGTTTATTAAAGAGCGACGGGGAGACTCCTGTTACAGAACAAACACTCTATAGCAATGATTACTATCAGAATATAGTGCTTTAACCTTTTAACAAAATACTTTTTGTTTTAACCAAAACATATCACTTACCCTACCTTTAAACCACTCTCTGGAATAGCCTAAAAGGTAAACTAATACAGCCACCTACTGGACCGATGAGCACATATCATCCTTACTTTAACGTCCATTAAAAATATATATTATCCAAGATAAGTGTAATTACTACTTTTTATGACACTGGGTGTGTGTGTTTGTGTGTGTGTGTGTGTGTGTGTGTGTGTGTGTGTGTGTGTGTGTGTGTGTGTGTGTGTGTGTGTGTGTGTGTGTGTGTGTGTGTGTGTGTGTGTGTGTGTGTGTGTGTACTTCTGTTCATAATATAAATACATATTTATATAATGTGTGGATTGTTTTGAAAGCTGAACTCAGCACCATGATTACATCCTGACTTATATGACCTACCTTATATGACCTATCTCATCTATGTCCCCCTACATGCAAACAGACGGTCCATGTGGTTCCATGTCTCACTGTCAGAGTTATGGTGGTCCTAGCCTGGGCAGCATATCTTTTCGTGTCTATGATCCGGTCGGGAGCGGAAGTAAAAAAAAAAAAAGTAGCCGGATGGGCAGAACCGGAAAGACGTCTCACCCCAAAATAGGTCCGTCCTCATAAAATCCTTGATGCGGCATAGTTTAGCTTATTTTTTAAATGTAAATGTGCGTGCACTATCCGGAGACTATTTAGCGTCTGTATTATCCCACGGGGAAATTCTATTCCATTTAAATAGGGATTGGGGAACCAAAACAAAGCGGCACCGCAAAACCGGATGGGCAGAATCCGGAAAGAGGATTCTTTTTTTTTTTTTTTTTTTAGCAGGCGTGGCCTAGACCGGATCATATGGGTCTTTAGTAACGCATACCAGGCTTTCCTCCGAGGTGGAAAGACTGGTGACGCGAGGTTATGGTGGTCCATGTGGTTCCACTAGGCTACTCAATATGCAAAATGTCAATGACAAAAAGTTTTCAAATGTATAAAACGTACAACAATCTTTTGAAAATAGCAGATCTACAAGCTCACTCTTGTAGATCTGCTATTTTCAAATGGCCGAAACGTATATAGGGCCGGGCTGAAGTGGTTAATGTGTGTTTTGTAATGATAATGATAATCAAAATCTAAAAGTAACTAGTAACTAAAGTTTTCAAATAATTGTAGTGGAGTAAAAGTATAATATTTGCCTCTAAGATGTAGTGTGGAGTAGAAGTAAAATTACTGAAAATTGGAAATACTCCATTGAGGTCCTTATAATCAATTCATAAACATATAGCGGCACAATATCGTCACAATAATACAGAAGAAGTAAAACAAAGAGACAATAAACACTATGTACAACTTAAGTACAGTACTTGAGTAAATGTACTTAGTTACTTTACACCTACTGATAATAATATGTATGTGATTGTTTGTGTCACCAACACCTCCCATCAACAACCCCGCAGCGAACACAATTCCACAAGTCACCAGTTCCAGCGTAACATCGATAGGAGGAGGAGGCGGTCACCCCCTTGGTGCACGGCCTATTGGCTGCAGCGCGGTGACGCACCCTTCTGGGCGCGCTCCCATTGGCCGGCAGTGAAGGTCACGTGACACAGAGCTCTCCACGTGGGTTGCCAGTTCCACTGCTGCGGTGCAGTTTTTGCAGGATCAAGATGGCAGCCTCCTTGTGTCGCTGTTATGAGGTGAGATGACACTCAGAATGCAGTGTGTATAACGACAGATCGAGGTTTATACACATGTACAGCTGTTTGATTGGTTCTATGTCCAGGTTATGGATTAAATACTGTTATGGTTTATTGTTTTAATCAACAAGCAAGCAGAGTTGAGCTGTCAGATGCAATACATTAGCCTGCTTGCAGCATCCATTCATTCTAAACCATGGTTCACATGACTGCTCGTCTGTCACATGCGTCATGGCGCTACTCGTTCCTGTTCTTTGACAATGTTACATTTACAACCAGCACAGCTACATAAACGTTCAGATTTCAAATATAAAGTGCCGACCCCACGGCCACGGATGTTACAAGTTAAAGCGCCGGGGTCTAAGTACCCGTATCTTTTGTATTGTTCAATGAAAAGCTTTTTTTAACCGATTGACGGCCATTAACTATTTTTTTGGGATGTATCAGGGTGCAATACACCCCCCGACCGATAGGCGCGCGCAGTTGAAAGCATATGAAGACAATTCGAAGAAAATGGCTGGCGATCGGATTAAAAAGCTTTTTATTGAACAATACGGAAGATACGGGTACTTAGACCCATGCGCTTTAACTTGTAACATCCGTGGCCGTGGGGTCAGCACTTTATATTTGACATTTGAACGTTTATGTAGATGTGCTGGTTGTAAATGTAAACTTTTCAAAAAACGGGAACAAGTAGCACCGTGACTGTCATGGTATGACATGTTTCAGGGCTACATTACATTACATTCATTCATGTACTGCTGTTGTTGTTGTGGGTCTCAACATTTTTTTATGCCATCTACCCCCCCAAATTAATGTATTTAGGCAGTGGTGTAAAGTAACCAAGTATATCTATTCAAGTATTGTACAATTTTGAGGTATTTTTTACTTCTACTCCACTACAGCTCAAAGGCAAATATTGTACTTTTACTCCACTACAATTATTTGACATCTTACTTTGTAGATTTCGATTATGATTACAAAACATACATTGACCACTTCAGCCCTATACAAGGACCACCCAAATTGATAGAAGAGAAAATGTATGTTAAAAACAATTCAAGACTATGAAAAATGTTCCAAATATTTTTGATATTTTTCTGAATATCAGAATATCGCGCTGCACGCTTGTTCATTTGCTATTTTTGAATAGTCAACTTGTACATGGATACCGTGGTTAAAATGATTGTGATGCTATCTTAACGTCCCTGAAACCTCCCCCCCAAAGGACCACTTTAACAACCACTGTAGTAGGCCACGGAAATATTTGGTGACACAGACCCCCATAAGAGAGTTGTTAGATCACATTTATAACAGAAACCTATGATCGGAATAGTCATTCTCTCATTGCATTATTATGAGAGATAGGTGTGAGCTTGCGTTGTGAGCTTAGATCGGCTATTTTTGTGAATTTTGAAATGGGGCTTGAAGGGATATTTCACTTTTATGTTCATTGGGTAATTTTAACGTCTACTCAGGCCTTTGTGTTTCACCCCAGACAGCTTTTAAGTTGATTGATTCAGTGTTTAGATATTTGATATTCATTTAATCAGACACGCCCCCTTCCTATACAAACCCATTATAACTTCAAACTCCATTTTCACCATGATTGATTCATCGGAAACACCCGTCCTTGGTTCTGGTGACTCATACTGCCCTCCAAATATGTGAGAGGCCTTTTTCGATTAATTTCCTTATTTTTTTTTATTGTACATATGCTCTCTTTTTTCGTTTTATTTAAAAAATAAATGAATCAAGTAATTGAAATAACACGGCCCCCTCACGCATTAGAAGGACAATATCAGTCACCAGAACCAAGGACGGGTGTTAATCTATCATGATTAAATGGATGGATGGATGCCAGAGCAGAACCTCTATCCCAATGTGTCCACATGGGCCTGTTATAGCGCCACCAGGAGGCAGATTTTTGCAAAACACATTTTTTGACAGTACTCTGACAGATTTTGTCTAAACATCACACAAATTGGTACACAGTAGCTCTATAGTCGTTACACAAAAAGGGTCTTTCATATTGCATCCTGATTGGCTAAAAATGGCTGCCAAAGTTTGCAGGAGTGCTCCGTTTTGAACAAAAAGGCCTCAAATCATGAACACAGCGTGCGATTGCCGTGAAACTTCGCACGCCCATTGCCACTAGGCCGAGGACGAAATACCACCCTTTTCACATTATTATCCTCTTATAGCGCCACCAGGAGGCCAATTTTTGCTGAACAAATCTTTTGATATTACTCCTACAGATTTTGTCCAAACATCACGCACGTCGTGGCACATTATCTCTATAGTCATGTGATCAAGACGGATCTGTCAGATTTCTCATATTCTATCCTGATTGGCGACTTTCGATCATTGCTGGCCCACAATAACCTATACCTGACCTGGTCGGAGACCTGTTTCTAGTTTGTATTCATATGTTCCAGTGTTCCAACGACAAAAACGCGATTTACATCGTTAATAATCACAATTATTCGTGTGTCAATTATCGCAAAAGGTTATAATTGTGACAGCCCTGACTGTGTGTGATTGTGTCCTTTTTTCAGCTGGTGGGCAGACGTGTGTTGCGCGTGTCGTCCGTCCGTCCAGCGGTGTCATCGCTGGGGAGAGGAGATGGAAACAGGATACACCCCTCTGTACCTGCTCAGGTGAGCTGCCGTCACTGTCCAGCCACTCTTTGGCTTTCATTTTAAGATATCTTTGACTGTAACAAAATAGCAGATATACAAGCTCATAGCGCGGCACCGAGTGCTGCGCTATGAGCTTGTAGATCTGCTATTTTTGTACATATTCTACAAATATTCTACAGATGTCTTCTAAATCCTAACCTTTAAAAAAAACAAAAACATGTTGCTATATCAGTGGTGCAACTAATCAACTTAATAAAGTATACAAACCATAATAATGCTGTAATAAAATAATCTATGCCTATTTTGGGCCCTAACCCTTCATTATAGGCAGAAATCTTAAAAACGTTCAAAGATAGTGAAAATAGCAGAACGACAAGCTCACAATGCGTTGCACAGACCAAAACCTATTTTTTAAATATTTTGATCATATTTATAAGACTTGTGAGCTTGTAGATCAGCTATTTTTGTAGTGTGACACACGCCCGCAACCAAGCATAAAATGACTTGTCTTTTAGTTCTGCTGGATCTCTTCTCCACTAGTCCCTCCCCAACATTTTACTCTAGTTTCAATGTATTTAGTCATAGTTTATATCGATGATTTGGTTATTCACAAAAATGATCGATAGAATACCGGTAATTGCTAAGAAACTAATCTGCAACCAAGCATTGCACAGTGTTTCAGGGAACTGTCTTTATGTCTACCTCTGGAAAAAAAATTACGAATACTCTCAAGGACAAACAAGAGTTGTTTCAAGAGGCGTGGGGTCGTTTTATACAATATATTGTAAATAATAATCAAGTCATATTTAATGGAAGAACATGGAGAGGAGTAATGCTAATGTTATTGTCATTATGTGTTCTATTATTTTGTGTGATTGTCTTGTCATGTTTAAATGTAATTGTCCATTTTGTTTTCGTTTTTGTTATGTAATGTAACGTAATGTTGTTTGGAAAAAGAAAAAATCAATAGATATATTTTTGTTGGGAAAAAAAAGAAACTAATCTGCCGTCTGTACGTCCGTCCATCCGTCTGTCTGTCTCTCTGTCTGTCTGTCTTTCTAATCCATACATGGGCAATTGGCGGCCCGGGGCCACATGCGGCCCCCATCTTCAGTTAATGCGGCCCGCAGGTTAATATCGGACCCGATTTAATTATTTCAGTCTATATTAGTAGCTTAATGACTAGTATTAAAATGTTATTGTCTTTTTTATGTCCATTGCACTTGTATTTAAGTTCATAAAGTTAACATAAGTATAACTAAATGCATTTGAAATTAAATAGAAATGTTACTTTTCAGGATTACAATAAAAAAATAGCAAAAAAAGCAGATCTGCAGTGCGACACGTTTTGATCTTGTAGATCGGCTATTTTTGTTTGTGACATAGAACATTGGTTCTCAAAGTGGGGTCCCGGGACCCCCAGGGGTACTTGAGGGGGTTCCAGGGGGTCCCTAGCTAAATGATGGATAGGAACCAAATGGACCCTTATGGGTCTGTAACTTTGAGAGTGTCCAGTGGTTCCATTTGGACACTCTCAGAGTTAAATTACCATTGATTTTACAATTTGAATTGGGGTCCCAGAGATATGAATTCCATTAAATGGGGGTCCGTAGCCTAATGCATGTCAAACTGGGGGTCCTTGACATTAAAATGGTTGAGAATCACTGCTAGAGAGCCGTAAAAATCTTCTCTTATGGGGGTCCCTGGCTTATCTTTTCAAATGGGGGTCCGCATGTTAAGTGTTATTTTTGGGGGTCCTTGACATGAAAAAGTTTGAGAACCACTGACATAGTAGAGTGACGAAGTAGGGCATTAATTATGAAAAAATCACACCCAGTGTGAAGTGAGCGGTGTGGTCATCACAGTGATGGAAGCTCACAAAAAAAGTGTTTCTTTTGAAGTGCATAGTCCTATTTATAGGTTATTAATTTCATCATGTGTCTCGCTAGCCAATCACAGTGCTGAATAGAGTCAGCCAATAGAGTCAGCCAATCACAGTACAGCTAGGGGTGTACTAATGTAGAGGGGTGTGCTATTATGAGCCAATCACAGTACAGCTAGGGGTGTACTAGTGTAGAGGGGTGTGCTATTATGAGCCAATCACAGTACAGCGAAGGGTGTACTAATGAGGTGTCCGAAACCCACTTATAGGGGCGCCTACACCGCCCAACCAAACCCACTTATAGCGGCGGCTACACCGCCCAAAAAGTTAAGATGCGGAGATTATAGGTTTCTGGAGTGAGTGGGGAAATACCGTAAATTTCGGACTATAAGCCGCGACTTTTTTTTCCCATTTTTCGACCCTTCGGCTTATATAACGGTGCGGCTTATCTATGGATTTTTATAGCTAACGGCCACTAGGGGACTTCCTAAATCTAGGGATTTTACACCCGCGGCTTATAGTCCAGTGCGGCTTGTATATGTACAAATCATTCAATTTAGCTGCTGCGGCTTATATTCAGGTGCGGCTTATAGTGCGAAAATTACGGTATATAGTGGCCCTCTCCACCATCAAAGTTGCATCACCCCTTGTCTAATCTGTCTCTCTGTCTGGCTGTCTCTCTGTCTGTCTGGCTGTCTCTCTGTCTGTCTGTCTGTCTGTCTGTCTGTCCGTCCGTCCATCAGGTGAGGTGCTCCTCGGGGCGGGGTCGGGGGGGGTTCCTGGGGGAGCTGGTGGAGAACATCCGCCAGGAGTTCGGCAAGAACCAGCAGATGAAGGAGAACCTGACCAAGTTCCGAGAGGAGGCGCGGAGGCTGGAGGAGTCCGACGCTCTGCAACAGGCCCGCAGGAAATACGTAAGACCACCAGCCACCACTATAGACTAGAGCAGGGGGTCTTCAGCTGTTTGCAGGCCAAGGACCCCCCCTTAGCAGAGAGAGAGAGAGATGAAGCAGGGACCTCCCACTATAAAATGGTGTTGCACATTCAGCTTCATAGAAAGCTTCATAGACTTGTCTGAGTGTCATCAGTGTTGTGTCAATTCATTTTTTTTTTCTTGGTTTGTTCTCTAATATTATGTTCTCTATGTTGGATTCATGTTAAAGGGATAGTTCACCCCCCAAACATTTTTTTTTTCTATCGATTAGTCACCCCATAGAGACTTGAAATTATTGGCTCAAATATCCATTAATTCAAGTCTCCATGGGGTGACAAATCGATAGAAAAAAAATGTAATTTGTGGGTGAACTATCCATTTTTAAGGTGTTTTCAGACATTTAACCACTTTAACCCTTCAATAACTAGTAAACTTGAGCGTTGACCCTGTACTTGGTCTGCTCTTTTTCCCCTTCTACCCCAAACCCCTTTGCAGAAAATAGCCGATCTACAAGCTCACAACGCCTCGCAGCGCGAGACGTTGTGAGCTTGTAGATCGGCTATTTTCGGCTAACGTTCTCTCAGGATAGGAATGCTAAGGTTCAAGTGGTAAATGTAAAAAAAAAAGAAAAACTCCTATCACACAATTGGCGGACCCCCTATAGTAACTCTGAGGACCCCCTAGGGGTCGCGGACCCCCTGTTGAAGACCCACAATTAGCCCGCAGGAAATAATATGTAAGAGCACGAGCAATTCTATCATCTCTTGTCAGGGGGAAACGTACAAAACTGTTACTTTTCAGGAAATGTTAAAAAATGGATGCAATGTAGTTATATCAGGGGATATCAATTTCATCCTATCAGGAGGAGGGAGAACTCGTACTTGAACAAGTTAAACAGGAAGTGAGGAAACAAACAAACAAGCAATGAGCAGACAAACTTGGAATTTCTCCTGATTGGATGCAATTGGTATCCCGACCCGTCCTGAACATCTATTTTATTTTCACTAAAGAACTTGAGAGACAGGGAGAGCCCTGTTACTGAACAAACACTATAGCCTGTGTAGATGATTACTATCACAATATGGAGCTTTAACCTTTTAACAATAACACTTTTGTTTTAACCAAAGAACATCACTTACACTACCTTTAACCTTGATTAACCCATTAACTCATTCAGTGCCCAGCTTATTTATGGAATTTTGGCTCTGAGTTCCACAGCCAAAATTCATTGTAAAAGAAAAGTGCTTAGGAGCCGAGATACAGCCTTTTTCAGTAAGAAGTTAAACAAAGAGTGAATGGAGCAGCAAATCTTCAAATCATCATATCGTGGGTTCTGAACATGTTTTTTGGACGTCTTAGACGTCCAATGGCACTGAATGAGTTAAGACCTGAGGCCGATTCAAAAATCAGTTTTTTGAAAAAAAAAAAAAAAAAGAAAATGTTTTCAAGATTTTTCAAAAATATCAGATCTAGAAGCTCATAGCGCGGCACTCTGTGCCGCTCTATGAGCTTGTAGATCTGCTATTTTTGAATAGCCAAAGAAATCTAAAGTGACACAGATGCGTTCCAGGTCTTAATGCGTTAAGACCTGAGGCTGATTCTAAAAACACTGTCTAAATCCTGACCTGAAAAGCTTCAAATATATATTCAAAAATGACAACAAATGTATGTTGTTATATACTGTACATAGCAACAAGAACCCCAAATGGAGTTCCCGTCCTGAAAGGTGTAGTTACAAATAGGGGTTCCCGCCCAATATGGGTCAATCCATTAAGACCGGGGGAAAACATCTGTATCATTTTAGATTTCTTTGGCTATTAAAATAGCAGCTATACAAGCTCATAGATCTGATGATTTTTAACTCAAATCTTTGATTCTGGCGGATTCTACAAATGTCTTCTAAAAACAGTTTTTTTAAAAACAGTTTTGTGTGTGTGTGTGTGTGTGTGTGTGTGTGTGTGTGTGAGTGTCCTAAGACATGAAATATACTGTAAACTGCATGTGATGTGTGTGTGTCTCGTTAGAAATCCATTGAGTCGGAGACAGTGAGGACGTCGGAGGTGTTTAAGAAGACGTTGGGCTCTCTGTCTGATACCGTCAAGGAGGTGAGCTTACTGCGGTTTCTCTGACCCACACTTCAAAAGAGAAGAATCTGCACAACAACAGCTGTGCTCCGCAAAGGTCCGAGCAAAGCTGGATTGTGGTTACTATTGTAAACCAATTCAGCCGAATAGCGGAATAGCCAATCTAGAAGCTCACTGCTCGTTGAGACGCGCTGTGAGCTTGTAGATCGGCTATGCGTTTTCACTACTTGCGAAACTTATTTTTGCTTATAACGACATGGCCAAACTAGGGAGGCCAGGTTGAAGGTGTCTCATGTGCTTGCAGGTGTGAGTGAGGGCTGTGAATCGTCTGCTATCTCACGATTCGATTCCGATTCTTGGGGTCATGAATCCGATTTGTTTTTCAAAACAAACGATTCTCGATTTAAAAACATTCTTTTCCGATTCAAAAAAGTTTTTTTCCCGATTGTAGTGAATAAAGTGTGTTATGTTGCGTTGAGATGTGTGCCATTGTCGTGCCCTGGAAATAGCAGATCTGCAAGCCCACAACGTGTCGCATTGCGACGTGTTGCGAGCTTGTAGATCGGCTATTTTCAGCCTGAGAATTAGGGTTAAAAATAAGTAAATAAAGCAATTCATAAAATCTGCATACTAAAATGTTAATGTACTCACAAGTATAGTAATACAAACTGTGTGTGTGTGTGTGTATTTGTGTGTGCGTGCGTAGGGCCTGGAGGAGGTGGGTCGCTCAGACCTGGGGAAGAAGTTCAGAGAGGGGGTGGAGGGGGTCAGACACTCTGCCGAGTCCGTCTCCAAAGGAGGAGAGAAACTGGGCCGGACCGGAGCCTTCAGAGCCATCTCACAGGTCAGTGGGTCAGTGGGACAACGCTCCACGCGTCCCAAACTCTTCTCCCTCCCCCTAAAAACAGTGAAATAGCAGGTCTACAAGCTCACAACGCCTCGCAACGCGAGGCGTTGTGAGCTTGTAGATCTGCTATTTTCAAATGGCCAAAACGATTGAAGGGAAGTTGAACTCGTTAATGTATGTTTTGTAATAATAATCACAATCTACAAAGTAACTAGTAACTAAAGTTTTCATATACTTGTAGTGGAGTAAAATTACAATATTTGCCTCTGAGATGTAATGGAGTAGAAGTAAAATTACTGAAAATTGGAAATACTCAAGTAAAGTACAAATACCTCAAAATTGTACTTAAGTACAGTACTGGAGTAAATGTTACTTTACACCACTGCCTAACACCGTGCCAAAAATCTAAAACTTTTCACCAAGTGCCGAGTCTCTGCATGAATTCCTTGTCAGCTATGTTCAACTAGTACTGACCACATGACCACACTGCCACCTGGTGCTTCCACTGGACAATGCTCTGTTGGTATCCTCTATATAGGCTCTGTGCATAACTGCAGTGGTGTTAAAGGGCAAGACCATTTTGGTAGAGGTTTGGGTTGTGTAGTTACCTTGCAATGATGTAACTCCAAAGGTGGGCAAGAAATCAAAAATAATTGCTCCATGGATTAGAAATTGATAATTCAAAATATGCTCCTCATTGACTTACATTGTACGGTAAAACAGCTCTCAAAGTCACTCTTTTAGCACATAAACGAACGCAAACAAAGTTGATTCAGACAATATAGAACATCACCAAACCCAGTACTGTTTGTTTTTTTAATAAAAATGTCAACTTCCTGTTGATTTTGCCATTTTTAATAAGTAGAAAACCTGGACTGGATCCGCGGATCCGGATCCAGATCTTCAAATAGTAAAATCACCAGGAAGTTGACATTTCTATTAAAACAAAAAACAGTACCGGGTTTGGTGATGCTCTATATTGTCTGAATCAGCTATGTTTTGGTTCATTTATGGGCTAAAAGAGTGACTTTGAGAGCTGTTTTACCGTACAATGTAAGTCAATGAGGAGCATATTTTGAATTATCAATTTCTAATCAATGGAGCAATTATTTTTGATTTCTTGCCCACCTTTGGAGTTACATCATGGCAAGGTAACTACACAACCCAAACCTCTACCAAAGTGGTCTTACCTTAAGTAACTAAGTACATTTACTCAAGTACTGTACTTAAGGATAATTATTAGGTTTCGAGAGCCTATCAGGCTTCGAACCCTATTACATCTGTAAGAGTTCATTATTCTTCTGCCGGTTTTGCCAGTTCTGGCCTAACCGCGTGGTCACTTTTTATGAAATTCGGCAATATGGTAGAGGGCTATGCCAAACGGCGAAAACCCGAAACTCACAAACATTGGCCAAAGGGTGGCGCTGTAGCACTCAATTGAAATATGCCAACTTTGAACAGGTACAACTCATGCCCTGTTTGACCCACAGCCATGAAACTTCGATGCACACATGCGTCTCCTCATGCCTAACAACTTTCACACTCTGACTTTTGACCTCTGACCTTTAGATCTCCCACCATTTCGAATTCTATGAAAAGCAGTAAAAAAGACTCTTCCTTCGTACAGATTGAGCAATCTGTACGAAACTGTATACACATGAACTTTGGACCAATGCCGACAGACGTGAGCAAGCAGATTTTCCATAAGTGAAAACGTTAAGCTTTTATAAGCCAATGAAAATTGCAGTTTTATGACAATTATTCATCTGCCCCTAAAACATACATGCAGACTCGCATTTGTTTGACACTTTGCAATATTGTAGAAGGTCATTCCAAGTATCACTGAAACCAATCTTACTCCAATTGGTCAAAGGGGGGCACTATAGCAATTTTTTGAAAATGCAAACTTTAAACAGGCAAAAGTCATGCCTCGTTTGGCCGACAGCCGTTAAACCTGCTTACACATGTGCCTTGACTCATGAGGAACACATGTATCACTTTGACCAGTAAGCTCTGCCCTTAGATTGTCTGCAATTTTGAGCAGTTTGAAAAACATTTAAATCCAGGATTTCTGAGCAATTTGCGTGAAAGTGTGTCATGTGTTTGAACTCCCTTTTCACTAGTTCAGGTGTGTAGGTTCAATAGCTTGATAGCTTAATCATCTGCCTTGAAACCACAGGGTTGCTGGTTCGAATCCCACCTCAGGTAGACTTCATTATAATTGCATTGCACACAACATGACTGTATCAATGAGGAACATATCTATCACTTTGACCAGTAAGCTCCGCCCTTAGATTGTCTGCAATTTTGAGCAGTTTGAAAAACATTTAAATCCAGCATTTCTGAGCAATTTGCGTGAAAGTGTGTCATGTGTGTGAACTCCTTTTTCATCAGTTCGGGTCTGTTGGCCCAATGGCTTTATCATCTGCCTTGATACCACAGGGTCGCTGGTTCAAATCTCACCTCATGCAGACCTCAACTCAATTGCATTGCACACAACATGACTGTATCAATGCATGTGCAATTGTTAAAGATAACGAGAAATGCATACTTGAAAGTAGTTATTTTCAATGTATGACGTAATTCATTTGCCCTTTTGTTTTGTGTTGTTGGATTCTCCTTTCTCACTATCTGATGCTGTCGATTCAATAGCTCCACCAGTAGAGTGTGAGCCTCATGTGCCGAAGGTCCCTGGTTCAAATCCCACTGATTACAGTTTACATTTATATTGCATTATACAAAACATGACCCTGTTAATTCAGACATGTGCAATTTTTAAACAATAACATGAAATGCTTTTTTGAGAGTAGTTGTTTTTTATGTATGACATACTTTCTTGTGAAAATAGCCGATCTACAATCTCACAACTTTTCAGATAGCAACGCGTTGTGAGCTTGTAGGTCGACTATTTTCACTAGTTTCCAGTCCGAGGAGACAAAAAAAAAAACTTTATTGGTAAATGTTTTGTGAACCAGTGATCTACAGTAGTTAGCGAAATAGAGGCTTGGTTCATAATGGACGGAAAAACCTATAGATATCAACAGACACCATCAGGGAGGCCATATCTCTAGCTCAATGAGAAGAGAGGCAGCCTGTGAATCCATAGGTCGCTGGTTCGATCCCTGTCCCCAACAATGCGTTGAGGTGATTATCATTTGGAATTCCCCCTATTCCCATGGATTGGATCCACCCCTCTCACTCATCACCAATCACACCTGCCACATGCACAGTACAATTTTTAGGTACTTTTACTTTACTACTCTACTCTACTACAATTACAGCAGATGACAGCTTTAGTTACTTGTTACTTTGCAGATGTAATTATTAATACAACACCTACAGTAACCACATACAGCCGATCTACAATGTGACGCGTTATGAGCTTGTATGTATATAATAAGCAACCCATGCTGTATGATAACTTACCACATATGAAATCCAATTCTGTCTATCCAATGGCTCAGTCTGTACTGTGGCCATAGCTGAGTGGTTAGTGAGCCCACCTAGGGAGCCAGAGGCCCTGGTTGCCCCAGGTACGATTCCAGGCCAGGCCAGCAAATGTGTCGATGAAATGAAATTTGTCCCTAAGCAAGACTCTTAACCCCTAATTGCTCACAGGCCCTCATTGGAAACAAGACCGCAAGGACTTTCATGAACGGACCTGGAATTATCCTTATCCTTTACACTGTCTACCCACAAGTCTATAGGTCCCTGGTTCAAACCTCAATTTAACCGGTCCAAATATAATTTACTGAACAAAAATCATGACTTTGTTAATTAATGCATGTTCACTTCTTCTCTCTCGCTCTCTCTCTTACTGCCTCTCTTTCTCACTGCCTCTCTCTCTCTCTCTCTCCCTCTCTCTCTCTCTCTCTCTCTCTCTCTCTCTCTTTCTTTTCTCTCTCTCTCTCTCTCTCTCTCTCTCTCTCTCTCTCTCTCTCTCTCTCTCTCTCTCTCTCTCTCTCTCTCTCTCTCTCTCTCTCTCTCTCTCTCTCCCCTTCTCTCTCTCTCTCCCTCTCCCTCTCTCTCTCTCTCTCTCTCTGTCACTGTCTGTCTGTCTGCCAGTCTGCCACTCTGTCACTGTCTGTCTGTCTGTCTGTCTGTCTGCCAGTCTGCCAGTCTGCCACTCTGTCACTCTGTCACAGTCTGTCTGTCTGTCTGCCAGTCTGCCACTCTGTCACTGTCTGTCTGTCTGCCAGTCTGCCACTCTGTCACTGTCTGTCTGTCTGCCAGTCTGCCACTCTGTCACTGTCTGTCTGTCTGCCAGTCTGCCAGTCTGCCACAGTCTGTCTGTCTGCCAGTCTGCCACTCTGTCACTGTCTGTCTGTCTGCCAGTCTGCCACTCTGTCACAGTCTGTCTGTTTGTCTGTCTGCCACTCTGTCACAGTCTGCCAGTCTGCCAGTCTGTCACAGTCTGCCAGTCTGCCACTCTGTCACTGTCTGTCTGTCTGCCAGTCTGCCACAGTCTGTCTGTCTGCCAGTCTGCCAGTCTGCCACAGTCTGTCACAGTCTGCCAGTCTGCCAGTCTGCCACTCTGTCACAGTCTGCCAGTCTGCCACTCTGTCAAAGTCTGCCAGTCTGCCAGTCTGCCACTCTGTCACAGTCTGCCAGTCTGCCATTATTCTCGAAACCGCTCATTGCTGCTTGCAGCTATATTTATTATTATTATTATTATTATTATTATTATTCTTTTTTTTTAGTTATTTTTTACTTAACTGGAGTATTTCCAATTTTCAGTACTTTTACTTCTACTCCACTACATCTCAGAGGCAAATATTATGTTTAGACTTCTCTACAATTCTTTGAAAACTTTAGTTACTACGGTAGTTACTTTGCAGGTTTAGATTATTATTACAAAACATACATTAACAACTTCAGCCCTATATACATTTTGTCCGTTTGAAAATATCTGCTATTTTCAAAATATTTTTTGGACATTTTATACATTGTGAAATGGGACAATCTGCATAATGAGTACTTTCTACTTTCTCCTCCTGTGTCCTCCTGTCCAGTGTTAATTGTGTGGACTAAAACTATGACGAAAAAAGTTTTTTCACTGACGAAAAACTTAAATAAAAACTAAGCCATGATGAGTAAAACTAGGACTAAATGTATTGACAATTTCATCAACAAATAAAAACTAGACTAAAATGTTAGTGAGGAACTAGTGGAGAAGAGATGTAGTAGAACTAAAAGCAGTGGCGTTCCCAGAAATTACATTTAGGGCAGGCGAGATTTTTTTCTCTACCTAACCCCCCCCCCCCTCGGGGAAAAATGTTGGGGGGAAACAAGTTCACAACAACACTACACTGACTACAGAAATGAAAAAGGTTAATGAAAACAATATGCAAGTATGGTCTCTTCATGTTGTAGTTTAATGGCTCAAGCTGCTCTCAGACTCAGAGAGCCCCTTTTATGCCAGGTGAGTGCAGGTGATGGCCCAGACCCCCACACCTGGCACTCCTGGCACCCCACGAAGATAAAGGCATACATTTGCATCACTATAGGCGACGTCGCTCTGCTAAATGGATACGGTAGTGATCGGCTGCCTGCCCGCGTGAATGGACGAGGAGGTCCGACGGCCACTGTTCTCTTTGGATTTTTTTCACTGCCTGTTTTTCAGTCTTTTACTTTATTTTCTAGGGGAAGGCTAGATTTTAGTTGGGCAGGCGGCCGCCTGCCCTGCCTCTATGGTGGGTACGCCACTGACTAAAAGACACGTCATTGTATGTTTGGTTGCGCTCGGGTGTTGCTTTCTGAAAATAGCAGATCTACAAGCTCACAACGCGTCGCGTTGTGAGCTTGTAGATCTGCTATTTTCCACATGCATTGATTGATTGATGTACTTTATTTAGTAAGACATGAGAACAGTACATGACAGTACATAACAGTACATGGAAGTACAAATTCACAATACAAGGTCTACTAAACTGGATAGCTCATTAAGCACTAAGCTTGTTTAAGATAAGATCCCCATGCACACACATCATGATGACATATAAGAGACAGACAGATATACACACTACTATACAGAATGTCATACAATCAGTTTACAGGTTACTGGTATGCAGAGTGAAAGATATGTGCAAAATAAGAAAGAGAGAGGGGGGGGGGGTGGGGTAGGTTAGGACTTGGACAGGTGGCCATTTTTGAATTGCAGCCTCCTGAAGGATTATCTTTAGGGCAGTTTTGAAAGTGAGTAGGGTTTTACAGTCCTTTACTACTTTTGGTAGGGCATTCCACACTTTTGATGAATAGCATGAGAACGAGTTCATTCCCTTTGTTGTGCCAAATCTGGGTTGAACATGATTTGTTCAAGCGTAAAATCGCCATCAAGGCACCGCCAAAATACTTTTCTGTCGACAAAGTCAACTTGTAGATTTAGTCGACTATAATCTTATGATACTTGGTCGACTAAAACTAAACTAAAACCACAACTTTTCAGATGACTAAAATATAAGTAAAACATGAAAATGTATTCAAAATATGACTAAAAACGACATGAAAATGTATTCAAAATATGACTAAAAACAACATGAAAATGTATTCAAAATATGACTAAAAACAACATGAAAATGTATTCAAAAGATGACTAAACAAAACCAAAATTTGCTGTCAAAATGAACACTGCTCCTGTCTCCTCCTCCTCCTCCTTCCCCTTTCAGAGCGTGGAGAGCATGAAGAAGGAGATCGACGTAGGAGACGCGGGCCCCTACAGGGCACCTCCTAACCTGAGGAAGAGGAGCGAGTCGTCCTCCAAGGAAGCCGACAGCGCCACCAGAGTGTTTGAAGCCAATGAGTGAGTTGAAAAATGGGAAAGAAATTGTGCAAATCTTTGAATATACTGTGTATTTTTTAAATTGAACATTTTTTACTCTAAATCTTTGATTCAGGAGGTCCCTGGAACAACATATTTTGAGCTGGGGGTCATATCATTTTGGGGGTCCTTGACATGAAAAAGTTAGAGCACCGCTGATATAGAAATATTCGTTTTTCAGAAAACTGTTAGGATTTAGAAGTCATTTTGTAGAATCGGCCTCAGGTCTTAATGGGTTAAAACAGGGGTCTTCAACAGGGGGTCCGGGACCCCTAGGGGGTCCTCAGAGCTACCATAGGGGGTCCGCCAAATCTTTGTGTGATAGGATTGAGTTTTTTTACATTAACCAGTGAACCCTAGAATTCCTTTTCTGATGGGAACATAAGCCGAAAATAGCAGATCTACAAGCTCTCTACGCCTCGCGCTGCGAGGCGTTGAGAGCTTGTAGATCGGCTATTTTTGGCAAAGAGGCTATAGGTGTAGAGTGGAAAAAAGAGCAGACTAAGTAAAAAAAAAACTTTTAATCTGAAACACAATTTTATACAATATAGAGTAGGGGGTCCCTGCTTCATCTCTCTCTCAGCTAGGGGGTCCTTGGCCTGAAAACGTTGAAGACCCCTGGGTTAAAACAAGAATTTTAGGCTCACATTTACAATTCAGAAAAGATTCAGGTTAGAGTTAGGCATTTGGAGGTTATGTCTAGCTCACAACGCGTCACAATTGAGCTTGTACTGTAGATCTGCTATTTTCACATGGGTTAGGGTAAAAAAATGGCAACACATTTACAAAATGGCATTCATAAAACGAGTTCCTAAAATGCTGGATTGTTAAGAAATACAAAACTCTGTGCGTGTTTGTATTACTATACTTGCGAAGTATAGTATAGTAGAATTTGAGAAATAGACAATTTTCCTGGTCCTCAAAAGAAGAAATGTTGGGCAGTGGCTCTCACACTTTTTCACGTCAAGGACCCCCACATTGATAAATATTTGGCCGCGGACCCCCATCTCAAAATATGTTGTGCCAGGGACCCCCAGAAGCAAAGATTTGTGTTAAAATGTTTTGAAAAAATAGCAGATCCACAACAGTGCCACGCTGTGAGCTTGTAGATCTGTTATTTTTGAATAGCCAACGTGTAAAAGGGTAAAGTGGTTAAAATGACTGTGATGCTATATTAAGTACTTTTGCTGGGGACCCCCTGGAACCCCCCCAAGGACCCCTGGGGGTCCCCGGACCCCACTTTGAGAACCTTGGGGTTAGGGTCGGAGTTGAGCCAGATCTGCTATTTTTGGTTTAGGGTTAAAAAAGTTTCTAAAATATTGATTTCCTCACACATATAGAAATTCAAACGTGTGTGTGTGTGTGTGTGTGTGTGTGTGTGTGTGTGTGTGTGTGTGTGTGTGTGTGTGTGTGTGTGTGTGTGTGTGTGTGTGTGTGTGTGTGTGTGTGTGTGTGTGTGCGCGTGCGCGTGCGTGTCACACAGGGAGGCTATGGGCGTGGTCCTCCATAAGGACTCCAAGTGGTTCCAGCAGTGGAAGGACTTCAAGGACAACAACATGGTGTTCAACCGTAAGGAAGCATCCTTCACCTGAAACATCATTGTTTCATTACATCACATTCACTGTCCCAGTTTGTTTGTTTTCACCACCTAGAGCAAGGGGTCCCTAACTTTTTGAACCGGGGGACCCCCCCCAAATAATCATATTTAAACTGGGGACCCCCCACCCTGACAAACACTTGGAATTGTAGGCGTTGCATTTAGTTTGACTCGGTTCGACGGACACATATTGTGAAAATAGCCGAACTACAAGCTATTTTCACAATGTTTGCACCGTTCTTTATTTCTTTCTTTGACAATTTGGCCTTAAAAAGGTCTTAAAAGTCATTAAATTGTAACTTTAGAAGTGTGCAGATAATCCTGTATAGATGAGTACCGCGTTTTGAGCTTGTAGATCTGCTATTTTTTACTAATTTCTCTTGAGTTTTGAGCTAAAGGAACCACTGGCTCAAGTCACTCCTGTGAATAACTTATTTCATCCATGGCACCCCTGAATAAATCTTTAGAACAATAAAATAACATTGTACTTTAACCACTTGCACCCCAGCATCCCTATTCAGGGGTGAACAATTGCCGATCAGTGTTGGTGACTAAAACTAGATAAAAACTAAATAAAAACTAAGCTACGACGACTAAAACTATGACTAGATATACGGACAATTTCGTCAACAAGTGGGAGTGACTAGTGGAGAAGAGATCCAGTAGAACTAAAAGACAGGTCGTTTTATGCTTGGTTGCGCTCAGGTGTTGCGCTCTGAAAATAGCCGATCTACAAGCTCACAACGCGTCGCAGCGCGACGCGTTGTGAGCTTGTAGATCGGCTATTTTCAGCACGCAACCAAGTGTAAAATCAGCCATTACGATGCCATCACGGCACTGCCAAAATGCATTTTAGTCGACTAAATCAACTGTGATATTTTAGTCGACTTAAACTATACTAAAAGTAAAACATTTCAGGTGACTAAAATATGACTAAAGCTAAACAGAATTTTATTCAAAAGACTGTGACTAAAACTAAATCAAAATGTGCTGTCAAAATCAACACTGCGATCCACAAGCTCACGGCGCATCACGGTGCGGTAACACGTTGTGTGTGTCTTCTCCTCCGCGTCATCAGCGCCCATACCCAGGGTGGGGTTGGCGAAAGGGCCTACTCTGTGTGGAGTTGTGCATGTTCTCCCCGTGTCTCCTAGGGTAATACCCTCACAAAAACATGTAGTAATCCTGGTCGCTATACCGCCTCCCCCATGACAGCCGGGGCGCCTGATGGAGGGGAAGGGAACTGGTTGGAATAACAAGTTCCTTCCACGCGCTACGTCCAACCAGGGAAACTCCCCCCTGTCAGGTGACAATAAGGTCAGTTGGCTCTCATGCACTGAAGGAAGCATGAGCTCGGCCCTGGCCTCCCTGGCTGTGGGGGACTGGTGTAGCGCTGGTGTAGGGCTGGTGTAGCGCCCAGGATCACTTAGGAAATTGGCACCGGGTGAAAAAAATGGGTTACAAAAATCGCGGGATAAAAATTATTTTAAAAATAAAGAAAAATAACTCACAAGTACAGTGCAACTTGGATCCATTTAGAGGTGGTTAAACTGAACAAGTGATATTGATACATTTCCAAATATAAAGTATTTTGTGGCACCCCTGGACTTGCGCCACGGCACCCACTTTGACAAACCCTGGCCTAGTTGACATAGAAACACGTGCAAAAGTGTAGAAATAGCATACGGATAAAGATAATTGTATGACCAAAACCGTTTCTACTTTTCAGGAAACAGAACTAGTGAAAATAGCCGATCTACAAGCTCACAGTGCGTCTTCTACTGAATATGTTCACTACTTTTTCTTTACCCTCTTGCATGATGAAAGTAGGGCATTAAGTGATGAAAAAAACATAAATAAGTTAAAATTTGGAGATGCAAGGTTTCAGAGGTTAAATCAGTCGTACTTCCTAGACCTAGAACAGTGGTTCCTCACACAATTGGTCGCGATCCATTTTTGGGTCACAGGACCTTAAAAAATCTGGTGGGGAAAAATATAATTTCTGATAAAAAAAATTATACATACATACATTCAAACTGGAAAGGTTTACGAAACCCTGTTCTAGAACATGTCAGCAAGGTAGTCTGTTTAATTCTGCAAGGTCCGAGTGAACATTTGTTTTTCTTTTACAACTGTGAAGTCCTATACCTACAAGTATATTGAGATGCTTATAGGCTCTATGCACAGCAGCCATATTATCACTTCCTTCACAGGTGTTACCAATGATACTAATGAAGGCTCTGTTCCATTTAGTGTAGCACAGTGGTTTCCACGACCCCCATAACTCTGAGAGTGTACAAATGGAACCAAATGGACCCTTACGGGTCCATTTGGTTCCATTTCTACACTCTCAGAGTTACACACCTGTAAGGGGCCATTTGGAAGCCCATGACCCCAACTGTAGACCCACTGGTGTAACAGAGTGTTTCCAGTGAGCCAACATGCACAGTATCAGCACCCTGACCTGACTCTGTTTGACCAGAATGGAACAGAGCCTTCATTAGTATCATTGGTAACACCTGTGAATGTCTTCATAATATGGCTGCTGTGAATAGAGCCTATTCGTTATGTTATGGATAACAGCGTGTGAGTCACTTTTTAGGCAGCAGGTGGCACTAGACTCATGAAAACAACACAGGCCGTTCATACTGAATGTGTTTTTAGCGGTGCCAGCCGCTCTACACTTGACTATGTCCGTCCGTATGTCCGTTTGAGCCTGGATGTCCGTTTGTCCGTTTGAGCCTGGATGTCCGTTTGTCCGTTTGAGCCTGGATGTCCGTTTGAGCACGGGCTTTAAACAGCTATAACTCCAGTTCGCAGCATGCCAGCAAGTCCAAATTTGGTATGTGGACTTAGACCACCAATAGGGACGAGCATTGACTGCTGAAGCCCCGCCCCGCCCTATTATAGCGCCACCAGGAGGCCACTGGCTTTAAACAGCTATAACTCCAGTTTGCAGCATGCCACCAAGTCCAAATTTGGTATGTGGACTTAGACCACCAATAGGGACGAGCATTAATTGCTGAAGCCCCGCCCCGCCCTATTATGGCGCCACCAGGAGGCCACTCACCAAAGGCACCGCTTCCTTCACACAGGGTGCGATTTTATCATGAGTAGGGGTGGGGAGAGAAGGCAGAAACTGTACTCAAGTAAAAATGTCACTTTAAAATAATAACACAAGTAGAAGTAAAAGTAGTATAACTACTTACATTGAATATGGAAAACAACTCAAGTACCAAGTTAACTTCATACGATTTGAAGTGATTGGAATGTAATTGAATTACAAATCATTGTTGAATAGTAATAAACAAAATAGAAAATAGCCATTTGCAAATTCATATATGGCCTAAATCTTTGGCTCTCAAAATGGGGTCCTTGGGAGGGGGGGTCCAGGGGGTCACCATCCATATTTTATACTTTGGCTATTCAGAAATAGCAGATCTACAAGCTCATAGCGTGTTTTTAAGATAAATAGTGTAGTTCCAGACGTAGTTCCAGACTCTATGGCCCCGTTTAGACTGCAGTCAAATCCGATTTATTTGAGATCTGTGTGTGTTCAGACTGATTTAAACAACGTCAACCCAAAGCCGCCCTGCGTCGACATGATCTGCTTTGGTTATGTGTTCTTCAAATTCTTTATTTTCCTCTGACACTGCAGATAGGACCTTGTGAACCCATTTTTCTGCCATGCCGCGAGATATGTCTTCATATATTGCCTTGTTCCTATACATTCCTACAAGTTTTGCTTGTACCGAGTCATCTCCCCAAAGTGGTAAATGGTGCATTTATATAGTGCTTTTATCCAAAGCGCTTTACATAGATTTTGCATTACATTCACCCATTCATACAACGATGGCGGACCTGCTCATCGGGAGCAATTACTCAAGGACACTTCAACACTAACTCTTCTGGGGAAGCCCGGAATCGAACTGGCCCTACCGGCCACTCTACCCCTGAGCCACTGCCGCCCCAGTGCTAGGAGACATTTTATATCTCCGTCTGTCCACTGAATGCTGTTCGCCATTTCTTCTGTAAAACTCTATTATGCTGCACTATTGTTTTGTTTTCATTACACCCCTTGCGCTCTCGTAAATCAAAATCAATTCCCGCGCTCTGTAATGATTCAGTGGCGCTCGGGTCGTGCTGCAAGTGACGTTTTTGGACAGTTTGATATGCGACTTGGGTGGTTAGATCAGGTTACTGCGTTCAGACTGAGACGCATCTTTATTTTACACTTTGGCTATTCAAAAATAGCAGATATACAAGCTCATAGCGCGGCACCGAGTGCCGCGCTACGAGCTTGTAGATCTGCTATTTTTGAAAAATCGTGAAAATGTGTGCAAATCTTTGAATATGTATTGTTTAAAGCGAACATTTTTAACTCTATTCTTTGCTTCTGGGGGGTCCCTGGAACAAAGCATTTTGAGATGGGGGGGTCGGCGGCCAAATACATATCATTTTGGGGGTCCTTGACATGAAAAAGTTGCTGGTTTCTTTGTTTGTGTCACCTCTTGTTAAACGTCTCTGTGGTGTGCTGTCCCCTCATGCAGGGTTCTTTGACATGAAGATGAAGTATGATGAGAGTGACAACGCCCTGGTCCGAGCTTCCAGAGCGGTCACAGACAGAGTCACTGACATGATAGGTGAGTACAGCACCCGAGTGGCCTGCTCCACTTTGTCTAAATGTTTACTACTGGAAGGGGTATGGAAAGCCTTTTTTGGGATTTTTTTTCAAGTTCAGGTAAAAATAAATTACAGCAGGTTGGTCGCTCAACACGAAAAAAAAATCACTTTTGAAACTACAACAGGGTAGTTCAGAGTAGCAGAATACATTGTGAGAATCTGCTCATTTCAGAGTGCTCTGCTATCTACGTTGCCATTTTCTTGTTTTGAAAAGTATTCAAACTAGACCCTTGGTTCTCAAAGTGGGGTCCGGGGACCCCCAGGGGTCCCTGAGGGAGTCCCATGGGGTCCCCAGCTAAATGATGGGGGTCAATTTGGGGGTCCTTGACATGAAAAAGTTTGAGAACCACTGAACTAGACCATACCCGTTGGGGGATATGAGCACCCAAAGTATGATTTTTGTGGACGCCCGCGCTTGTTTCACGCCAGCGACCACAAACGTGCATGCGCATGCATGGGCACTTGGCCACGCATCAATTGCTCTATTGCTCCAGGCACTGAGGAGAACCGGGCAGAAGAGATTTTGGGGGCTGGGGAGGTCCCCAGATGACAGTGAAGTGACAAAGTGATTACATAGTCACTTCTAAGACCTTTTTAATACATAAACAAAAATAACTATACAAAAATAAACTATAAAAACTGGTCAAACATTGGCCAAATTGTCAAATAATATAAGAAAGAGGCAAAAAATGAAATATTGAATTGAAAATAGCTGATCTACAAGCTCACAATGCAGAGAGATAGGCTATTTTCACAATAATACAGGGTTAACAATTATTCAGTGTAACATTTTGTATTTAATTTCAAATCCATTTAGCAATACTCATATTCATTTTATGAACTTAAATACAAATACATTGGGCATAAACAAATGCGATAATTGTATTGGGTTGCCAATTTCAGCCAATCAGGAGAGAGTACCCATTTTATCAGCTTCAGTGTTATAGTGTTCCAGTTCCAATTTTGCCTGCTCATTTCTTCAAAACTAAACAAAATCTAAGTAAAAAGTAAGATGTGATGACAATAACTATGACTAAATATACTGACAATTTCGTCGACAAATAAAAACTACACTAAAATGTGAGGAAGGGGACTAGTGGAGAAGAGATCCAGTAGAACTAAGACAAGTCATTTTATATTTTCGTATAAATCAGGCATTGCGACGCCATCACGGCCCGTCAGCATACATTTGTGTCGACTAAATCAACTGTAGATTTAGTTGACTAAAATCCTATGATATTAAAGCTGCACTATGTAACGTTTCTACCCCGGATTTGAACCCAGTTACCTGTGCAAGTGCTGACATTTTTACCATTGAGCTAATAGAGCCTGCCTGCTTGCTCAGGGGATACATTGAATCTTGACCGAGAAATTCATGTCAGATCCTGTGTCTAGGTGAGACATGACCTTTGACACGATCTAAATGTCTCAATAGAAGAGCAGGGAGACAAAATACAACCACCCCCATTGTATAATACAAAAAATGACTTATTTTCTATGAATTACACACCCCATGAAACATTGAATTCATGGAGATTTTTTTGTTGTCGTCTCATTCCTGAGCCAATAATTTGATGACCGGTGGAAAGATGCTAATGTATCCGGTAGGAGACTCAAATGAGTCTCTTTGAGTCTCCTACCGGAAATACACCCGGTCATCAAATTATTGGCTCAGGAATGCGTCAAAAACGAAAAAATGAAAAAATGAATTCAAGGCTTCATGGGGTGTGTAATTCATAGAAAATAAGATTTTTGAGCGGTGTAGTCGCTCCTATAAGTGGGTTCGGGACCCATCCGTGGCGAAAGTTTTTCTTTCCGTCGTGAAAATGTGTCTTTCGCTAAAAAACGACATAAAAAAATAGACGCTGTCAAAATGAACACCTGCCTGTGTGACTCCCGATTTTGTGTCTGTACAGGCGGTCTCTTCTCTAAGACGGAGATGTCCGAGGTGCTGACGGAGATCGTGAAGGCGGATCCCAACTTCGACAAGGACCGCTTCCTCCAGCAGTGTGAGAAGGACATTATCCCCAACATCCTGGAGGTCGGTCTGTCTGTCTGTCTGTCCTTTTTCTAACTTGTTGTGTTTTTTCCGTAAGTCAACACCCTGCTTGATCATACTTAATCATCCACAAGTGCATAATATATGCCTACCACTAAATACTCAAGAGTACTAGTCAAAGATATTATGACAAACACCAATTAACATTCATTATTACAGGGCTTGGTTGAATGCTCGATTCTGATTGGTCAGTCATCAGTCATTATTTCTGGATAATGACCGATGAGCTCTATAACGGACCGCTGTGTAATCAGAGACTCAGAACACCTGCTCGTACCAACCTGCGCTGCTTGGTTTTATGCTTTATCCAACATGACAGCCATGTAAACAAACAACCAATGTCATACAACTAAACGTTGCTCTCAAGAATGTTTTTGAAAACATTTTAAGTGAGAAATAGACGATGCAATGACCGAAAAGTGATTCTATTTGATCCACTGCACTTCCTTGTTTATCGTGGCTCAACAACGGGGGAATACCAAAACACTCGCCCCAAAACACAGTCGCCCCGAGGCAAATCCGGCGGTATTACAGGAAAATCGGCGGTATATATGGAATGGGGGGGCGAGTGTGTTTTGGGGCGAGTTTTCCAGTTACCTTGTGTAATAAAGTCATTTGTTTTCCGAGGCGAACTTGTCCGCCCAGCCCAATACTTATGGAATACTTTCATTGTTGTAAGCAAGGAAATACTTCGTTTTGTTGTTACTTTTGGGTACATTTATTTATGTATTTATTAAGTAGCCGTGTAATAAGCGGGATCATGCATGGGGAGGTGGTCATTATTGAAATTTAAAGCCCGACAGGGTGATTATGCACCGAGGCGGAGCCGAGGTGCATAATCACCCTGTCGGGCTTCAAATATTATGCATATTATTGCATATTATCAATAGGTTAGCGATTACTGCATTTCCCTAAATACTACGATAAGTAGGGTTGTCACGATACACACATTTCACGATACACGATATTGGGCTCATGATACAATACAATATTTTTTTTAAATATTTTTTCCCCCAATTATCATCAACATTGGCCTTCATCTTCTGCTTAAAGGTGCTTTATTTATGAAGCACATAAAAAAGGTACAAAGTGTTTTACACACAAAATGAAATCAATATAAAGTCATATTCTTATTAAAGCATCTCCCCCGTTCGATCTATCTCGGCGCAGCAAGTGGACATACATCGATATGTTTCACAAATTTGCTCTGTGCTGCTACTGCCGCCCCAAAAAATATCAGATCTCCAAGCTAAAATCGGTCGCTGCGTGACGCTTTGTAACCTTGTAAATCAGATATGTTCGCGCAGCATAAGTGTTGATTACTTTTGAGGCAGTAATGGTGTTTTTTCATGTAATGTCTTTCCAAAGGTTTTTTTATTTCATCTGGGGACCCCCACAAAATCACGTGGGGATTCCCCCCGGGGGCTCCGACCCACAGGTTGAGAACCACTGAGCTAAGGGGTCCTTTGCCTGGAAAAAAAAACCTTTGAAGATTATAGTCTTATGTTCTTTAACCTAACCCTGAAAGGTCCTGTATATATTATGGATTTCCTACCTGACACTTTGCCCTGTATCTCTTCCTCTCTCAATGTCTCTCTCGCGCTCTCTCGCACTCACTCACTCACTCACTCACTCACACACACACACACACACACACACACACACTCACACTCACACTCACACTCACACTCACACACTCACACACTCACACACTCACACTCACACACTCACACTCACACTCACACACACACACACACTCACACACACACACACACACACACACACACACACACACACACAGGAACCATCATTACCAACCATGTGTCTTCTCTCTGCAGGCTATGATCCGTGGAGAGTTGGATGTTCTTAAAGACTGGTGCTACGAAGCTGTAAGTACACAAAGCCTTGTGATCAGCTTCTTTTCTTTTTGTTTTACCCCAATTTAGTCGCCATTACGATTAATTCCTCCCCACACTATTTTTACAGCTTGACAAAGCTCTCAATAAACAGACCCTGCTACTAGTCGTCACTTTCTCACTTTCTCCCTATTGGCTAAAGGCCAGGCAGTGAGGGGTCGCCAATGGCAAATCTTTGCTTCTCGGGGTCCCTGGAACAACATATTTTTTTTAGATGGGGGTCCGCGGCCAAATACATATAATTTTGCGGGTCCTTGGCATGAAGAAGTTTGAGAACCACTCGCACGCACGCACGCACACACACACACACACAAAATACAGACAGACGGTCACGGCATTCATTTTTCTTTTAAAGGTTCTATGACATTCATTTTCACTTTTTTTATTTTGTATGTTTTTTGGGGGGTTTTATGACCTCAATTACACCCAAAAAATCTGAACTGTGAACATTCAGTGGATTTTCTGTGGTCTGGGGTTTTCTGAATAATTAGGCTGAAAAGTAATCTGAGCTTGGCCCTTCGGCAGTGAAGTCACAGCCGATTAATCCCGCCCACTCTCCTCCTCGCCCCTCCCCTCCCTTATTCTTTCCTTTGGGGGGGGGGCAGAGCAGAGGCGATGATTGACAGGCAAAATCCCTCAACAGCGACACCCGCAGGCAAAGATTTAACTTTGAGAACCACTGTTTTAAATCATAAGTTTTCCGGAAAAACGTTGTTTGTAAAATGTTGCTGTACATATTGCTAAAATCTAAAATGACTCGGATGCTTCCCCGATTGTAATGTGTTAATAATAGGTGTGTTAGACAGGTGTGTCGATGTGCATGTGTGTGTGTTGACTACTCTCTATGCACAGCCAAATCTAACACACCCATGAATTTAATTAATTTGAACCTAACTGCAAAATCGGCCTTTCATCCCCCGTTTAAGGTGTACTTTATGCTTCATCATACAAGAGTGTTATGGGAAAATGATAGATCTACAAGCTCCTGGCGCATTGCGCGATTTTTGGAAGAAACAAAGAAACACATTGCCTGTAATGACATGACCAAAAACATGGACGCCAGGTTGAAAGTGTCATTTTAAGACACATTTTAGATTTGAGCTAAAACCATTGTTTTATACTTTGGCTCTACAAAAAGGTGCAGCGCTATGAGCTTGTAGATCTGCTATTTTTGAAAAGTCTCGGAACATTTATGCAAATCTTTGAATACGTATATTTTTAAACACAATTTTTAACTCAAACCTTTGCTCCTGGGGAGGGGGAGGGGGGGGGGGGGGGTGAGGGGGCGTCCATGGAACAAAACATTTTACAAATGTTCGCTTAAAAAAAACGTTATTCAAAGATTTGCACACATTTTCAAGATTTTTCAAAACATAGCAGATCTACAAGCTCATAGCACGGCACTCATGTAAGCAGATATACTCGCGCTATGAGCTTTTTTTTTTTAAAGCTATTTTTGAATAGCCAAAGAAATCTTAAAATAACACAGATGTGTTCCCAGTCTAAATGGGTGAAGTATACAACGTGTGTGTGTGTGTGTGTGTGTGTGTGTGTGTGTGTGTGTGTGTGTGTGTGTGTGTGTGTGTGTGTGTGTGTGTGTGTGTGTGTGTGTGTGTGTGTGTGTGTGTGTGTGTGTGTGTGTGTGTGTGTGTTTTCAGACATACAGTCGGCTGGCTCATCCCATCCAGCAGGCCCGAACTCTGGGCTTGCTGTTCCAGTCCAAAGTCCTGGACATCGACAACATAGATGTGAGTACTGTCACTGACACACCCCCACCCATATGACAACATCACCACTTTAATAGATGATGTCAATGCATAATGAAGATTCACCTCTTCAGACTGCGGAGAAGCATTGTCTGACCATCTGACAGGCATCTAGACATTATGTATTCACCCCAAAAACGCTACAAAACTAATAATACTTCATAATACTCGATATTTCCAAGTGTACAAGCAATGAAAATCGAGCAATAGGCTCTATTCACAGCAGCCATATTATCACTTCCTTCAGGTGTTACCAATGATACTAATGAAGGCTCTGTTCCATTTAGTGTAGCACAGTGGTTTCCACGACCCCCATAACTCTGAGAGTGTACAAATGGAACCAAATGGACCCTTGTTGCTTTCACTGCCTGATGACGACAGACCCCGGAATTGACGTCATTTAAAAAAATAAAGGCGTATTTACTTCCTGTTTATTTCCTGTGGGGAAATCGCTATATCTCCGCGTTCCTCTTGCTTTATGGCTAAAACGAGGCAGATTTCAAATGGCCACGCTGTACATTCCTGAGCCATTCACTGGACGTCAAGCTCCAGTCTGTGCATAGTGTGTGTGTGTCTATTACAGTGTGTGTGTGTGTGTGTGTGTGTGTGTGTGTGTGTGTGTGTGTGTGTGTGTGTGTGTGTGTGTGTGTGTGTGTGTGTGTGTGTGTGTGTGTGTGTGTGTATATATTGTATGTATTGTGCATTACAGTTGGCGATGGGCAAGATGATGGATCAGGGGCCAGTTCTCATCATCACCTTCCAGGCTCAGGTTGTCATGGTGATGCGGAATCCCAAGGGAGACCTGGTGGACGGAGATCCGGTCAGTCCACTACTACACCACTGATACATGGCAACATATCAACAGGATTTAGAAGACATTTTGTAGAATCCCCCAGAAGCAAAGATTTGAGTTACAATGCAAAGATTTGCAAAAATGTCCAAAAAAAATGCAGATCTACAAGCTTATACCGTGGCACTCAATTTCGTGTGTGTGTGTGTGTGTGTGTGTGTGTGTGTGTGTGTGTGTGTGTGTGTGTGTGTGTGTGTGTGTGTGTGTGTGTGTGTGTGTGTGTGTGTGTGTGTGTGTGTGTGTGTGTGTGTGTGTGTGTGTGTGTGTGTGTGTGTGCGCCTTGGCCTCCCAGGAGAAGGTGTTGAGGATGATGTACGTGTGGGCGTTGTGTCGCGACCAGGAGGAGCTCAACCCCAACGCCGCCTGGAGACTGCTGGACATCTCTGCATCCACCACAGAACAAGTCCTCTAGAGACACACACACACACACACACACACACACACACACACACACACACACACACTCATAGAGCAGTGGTTCTCAAACTTTTTCATGTCAAGGACCCCCAAATTGACACTTATTAGCCCGCGGACCCCCATTTGAAAAGATATTCCAGGGTCCCCCATAAGAGAAGGTTTTTACGGCTCTCTAGCAGTGATTCTCAACCATTTTAATTTCAAGGACCCCCAGTTTGACATGCATTAGGGCTACGGACCCCCATTTAATGGCATTTATACATCTGGGTCCCCAATTCATATTGTAAAATTAATGTCAATGTAACTCTGAGAGTGTACAAATGGAACCAAACGGACCCGTCAGGGTCCGTTTGGTTCCATTTGTACACTCTCAGAGTTAGACACCCATAAGGGTCCATTTGGTTCCTAATCTATCATTTAGCTGGGGACCCCCTGGAACTCCCTCAAGGACCCCTGGGGGTCCCCGGACCCCACTTTGAGAACCAATGCTCTAGAGAGAGAGACACACACACACACACACACACACACTGTAAAAACCAGAGTCACTCTGTGACCATGTACAGTAACATATATATGTGTTGAAGAATAAATCTGTTGTATGTGTATATGAACATAAAGTGTAAATAGATACTGTACATCTACTGTAAGCCATAGGGATGATACCACAGCCGTGCTGAGGGCTCGCCAACACAGTAAAACCTCATTTAACTCTTCAGACAGTGTTCATTTTGTCCGCTAAAACTATGACAATTATTTTCACTGATAAACAAAATCTAAACTAAGCTACGATGACAATAACTGTGACTAAATATATCGACAATTTTGTCAACAAATTAAAAAACAAGATTAATGGAGAAGAGATCCAGTAGAACTAAGTCATTCTGAATTTCATTCAAAGGTCACAAACTAAAGTTTTTTTATCTACTATTTACGCTGAGCTTGAAGAAACCACCACTGACCTCAATTTACAATAGGCATTTAGCAGACACTCTTAATGCAGAGTGACTTAACAGCAGTGCAGAGTCCTGCACGGGTCCAATTTTGAGAACCCGCTTCCCCCCCGCCCGTCAATAATCAGATCCGTAGACCGACCCGTCACCCGTGATTATTTCAAAATACGAACCAGACCCGCCCCGCCCGTCAAATAAACGACCCGTTGTCCGCCCGTTTACCCGTCCCGTGATTACATGCAGAGTAAAATGTAAATCCTATTGAAAAGTGTGTTGAAAAAGATAGCAGCCTTCAACAACAGCGCACATACATTCAGTGGTCAGGTTCGTACAGAAATCAAGTGAAGACGGAGGAGCGACCTTAAGCCACTCGCGCGAACGCGCATCTACGCAGCACACATGTGTCGTTGTTTACGTCGTCAGATGGTTTTAATTTGAAGGTTTAACAGGATGTTCAATGTGTTTTTGTGAGTTAAGATAACTGACCAGCGTGCTCCATGCAGTTGTGCTGTGTTAAGTTACACAAGTGACGTTGTTTGGGCGGAAACAGTGCGCTCTGATTTTCACAATAAAATGATACCCGCCCGCGATTAGTTCAGTACCGCCCGTCCCCGTACCCGTGATCTTATCAAAGTAAAATCTTCACCCGTTTTCACCCGTCAAACGTGGGTACCCGTCGGGTATCCGCGGGTACCCGGCCCGTTGCAGGACTCTGCAGCAGTGGTGGGAAAAGTACTCAAATGTTTTACTGTGAAAGTAAAAGTTTCAATACTGCAACGCAGAATACTGTTACAAGTAAAAGTCCGGTAATCAAAATTGACTTGAGTAAAAGTACATAAGTATTGGCATCAAAATATACTTAAAGTACCAACAGTAATACCCTCATTCAGCAAATATGTTGTTGCTGTCGGCAAAAACCATGTGTCAACTTCATTTATATATATCTTTTTATAAATCAGTGCTATAGAGCAGTGGTTCTCAAACTTTTCAAGGGACCCCCAAATTGACACTTATTAGCCCACGGACCTCCATTTGAAAAGATTTTTACGGCTCTAGCAGTGATTCTCAACCATTTTAATTTCAAGGACCCCCAGTTTGACATGCATTAGGGCTACGGGCCCCCATTTAATGGCATCTCTATCTATGGGACCCCGATTTATATTGTAATGTTAATTTAACTCTGACCCACAAGGGTCCATTTGGTTCCTAACTACCGGGTATCTATCATTTAGCTTTGAGAACCACTGCTATAGAACACCCTTTACGTCTGTGTGTGGATTTTACAAATATTGAACCAGTGAAAAGTATTAAAAAGGGCTTCTGACTAAAACTCCATTGGATCCTCAAACTGTCGGTCAAACCACCTAACTTTGGAGATAGTTGTCTTCATGATTAGAATAGGCTCTATTCACACCAGCCATATTATGAAGACATTCACAGGTGTTACCAATGATACTAATGAAGGCTCCGTTCCATTCATGGTCAAACAGAGTCAGGGTGCTGGTATTGTGCATGTTGGCTCACTGGAAACACTGCTACACCAGTGGGTCTACAGTTGGGGTCCAGGGACCCTCATGGGCTTCCAAATGTCCCCTTACAGGTGTGTAACTCTGAGAGTGTACAAATGGAACCAAATGGACCCGTAAGGGTCCATTTGGTTCCATTTGTACACTCTCAGAGTTATGGGGGTCGTGGAAACCACTGTGCTAGACTAAATGGAACAGAGCCTTCATTAGTATCATTGGTAACACCTGGGAAGGAAGTGATAATATGGCTGCTGTGCATAGAGCCTATTACGAAAATCTCCACATTAATGGTCAAAAACCTCCTAACTCCACTTGAGCTGTATCTGGGTAAAGTGATGATAATATAAGGACACATTTAAGTATCTGACAATGTACATATAAAGTCACCGAACCAACTTTGATGAGGCAGTGTTGTGGTGTTCTAAAAACATGTTTCTTTTTTTTTTCATTTCCTGAAAAGTTTATATTTTCGGCTGGTTTCTGCCCGACATGTACTAAAAACAAGAATGCATGAGTTATTTAAAACAATGCATTACACTTTAACAAACCTGTCACATTTCAGTCGACTAAATCAACTGTAGATTTAATTCACTAAAATGTATTAAGTCAACTAAAACTAAAACATTTCAAATGACAAAAATATGACTAATTAGAATTTTATTCAAAAGCCTATGACAGAACTAAATCAAAGTTAACACTGCTCTGAGTTAAAGGAGTTTACTGTGAAGCCATTCCATTTGTTGCACTTGTTATTTTCTTTGCAGTATTGTACAAATAGTGTGTAATGTATTTTACCAGATGAGGATAAAGGTATACCGAGCAGTCTTGAAATAGCATAAACTTTATGAAGCAGTATCCTTCTTTAACCATCACCATTTTTCTGAATGTTTGCGTCGGTCAACCCCGTTGCTGTGTAAATATCAATGGGCAGCAGCAATATTGCAAAGAAATTGGACCCCTTCCTTACTTCCTTCAAAGGTGTTGCGAAGGATTCCAATGGAGGCCATTACGGGTCCATTTGGTTCCATTTGTACGCTCTCAGAGTTACACACCCGTAAGGGACCGTTTGGAACCCACTGGTGTAGCAGTGTTTCCAGTGAGCCGCCATGCACAATGTCAGCACCCTGACTCTGTTTGACCAGAATGGAACAGAGCCTTCATTAGTATCATTGGTAACACCTGTGAAGGAAGTCAGGAAAGAGGCCCAATTTATTTCCAATATGGCTGCTGTGCATAGAGCCTCTTTATGCTTTTGAGCGACACGTTATATACAAATATTCAAACAAAAAATGTTAGAATATTTAATTATATTAAATACTATATTTAATAGTAATAATGAATACTTATTTTTTGCGGCAGTTTTCAAGTATTTTTTGACACAGAATCAATCAAGATATTAAACATAGTTTTTTATCCCCATGCCAGCGTAATTACCTTAAATAGACGATCTTTGAAATGCTGTGGAAGCCACGTTGTGTACAAAAAAAAAAAAAAAAGTCCCAGTGGGTAGGCGGAGGGATCCGTGTATCCACTGGAACGATAACATTCCGACCGCGAGCAGCCATTTTGGGGCTATGGCCCGTTGAAAACGGGTGGTTTTCATCAACAAAAAAAGAAACTGAGTTAGGAGTGTTTTTCTAAAAATCATATAGTTGGGGCGGACGGATGTCTTGTTTTTTGGAATAGGCTCTATGCACAGCAGCCATATTATCACTTCCTTCACAGGTGTTACAAATGATACTAATGAAGGCTCTGTTCCATTTAGTGTGGCACAGTGGTTCTAAGACTTCAATTTCCACGACCACCATAACTCTGAGAGTGTACAAATGGAACCAAATGGACCCGTACTCTCAGAGTTACACACCCGTAAGAGGCCATTTGGAATCCCCTCAATAAACCATGAGGGTCCCTGAACCCCAATGTTAGACCCACTGGTGTAGCAGAGTGTTTCCAGTGAGCCAACATGCACAATATAAGCACCCTGACTCTGTTTGACCAGGTGCCAGAATGGAACAGAGCCTTAATTAGTATTATTGGCAACACCTGTGAATTTCTTCACAATATGGCTGCTGTGAATAGAGCCTATGACGTCACATACGTCTACTGCTTCTCTGAGTGACCAGGGATCATTCCAAAGCTGTGTTAGGGCGCCCTCGTGGAATTTTCATTTTTTGGAAAGAACGCATATTTGTGTTCTTGGCAGGCAATGTGTTAAGAGCTGGGAAGGATGGTTGCATTTATAGTCTTATTGTTATTCGTTTATACTCATGTTTATGTGGAGTGAACCAACAGAATGGAACTCGGTATGTCTGTATTGTACATTAAAGTGTCATAAAATGACAATGACTTGTGAATTGTGTACATTTACAGGCAAGGGTCCATTTGGTTCCATGGGTACACTCTTCAGAGTGACAGACCCCTAAGGGTAATTTGGTGACCCCACATTGAGTTTTTATATGTGATAAAGGCCCCATGAAATAACTATCAGAATGACATTTCATTCCTCATATCGAAGTGTTTTCTGTAAAAAACTGTGGTGGAAAAAGTACTCAAATGTGTTACTTAATAATAATATCAATACTGCAATATAGAAATACTCCGGTACAAGTTAAAGTCCAGACTTCAAAATGTAGTTGAGTAAAAGTACAAAAGTATTGGCATCAAAATGTATTTAAAATACCAAAAGTAAAAGTAATCATTATGCAGAATGTCCCATTTCAAGTATTCAAATGTATCTTTTGAAAATAGCAGATCTACAAGCTCAGTAGAGATTGTAGATCATTTGCATTTGACAACTGAGAGACTTTGTAGAAATGGTGGCCGGGGGACATAGAAATTCTATTTAGTCAAAACCAGGATTTCCAGGAAAATAACAGACCTTTACAACTACTGACTAAACTATTTGTGTTTGGTCATAGTTGGGACAGATATTGGCATATGTCAGTTAGCACTAGACAAATAACTTAAAACATGGATTTTGATTTCATGGGGCCTTTTAAAATCAGAGTGGTTCTCAATGTGAACTCGGTATGTGGGGTGCTTGAGGGTCCTTGAGGGAATTCCAGGGGGTCCCCAGCTAAACGATTGACGGTTAAGAGGCAAATATACCCTTACCGTTCTGCAACTCCGAGAGTGAAACTATGGATTTGAACATAATAGGCTCTATGCACAGCAGCCATATTGGGTATGAATTGGGCCCCTTCCTTACTTCCTTCACAGGTGTTACCAATAATACTAATTAAGGCTCTGTTCCATTTAGTGTGGCATAGTGGTTGTCTTATTTTCAAGGACCCCCATAACTCTGAGTGTACAAATGGAACCAAATGGACCCTTACGGGTCCATTTGGTTCCATTTGTACACTCTCAGAGTTACACACCCACCATATGGGGCCATTTGGGAACCAAATGGGAACCAAATGGAGTGTTTCTAGTGAGCCAACATGCACAATATCAGCACCCTGACCAGAATGGAACAGAGCCTTCATTAGTATCATTGGTAACACCTGTGAAGGAAGTAAGAAGAGGCCCAATTTCTTTCCAATATGGCTGCTGTGCATAGAGCCTATTGTGAAAAGACATAGCTGATATGCACAGTGAGTGTATGCTTATGTATGCTTCATGAAGTGATGCAAACTTGTACAGATTTTTTTATTTTATAACCTGTATGTCCGTCCTGTTGTCTTTGAGTTGACCAAAACAAATATTCGATATATTTTATTTACAGTCAATAAAAAAACACTAATATTAAGAATCTGAATCAACGTCAACACTAATATTAAGAATCTGAATCGACGTCATTGTCATATCACATAATCACAGGCGTATAACAGTGGGGTGATATTTTTTTGTCAAAATCATCTTCTTGTGAGAGAGAGAGAGAGAGCTGAAAATTGCATACAACGATAAGTTCTTGAGTGTGGAAGACGCATGCAGAAGCGACGCGTTTTGAGCTTGTAGATCTGCTACTTTTGCTATTTTTGAATTTGAATCTTGAAAATTAACAATTTTGGACATAATGAGGTTTCCACCAGACAGAGACGACATATGGATAAGCTGACAACATTTAATTTTTAATGGTCAGCATTTCTTTCACAAAATCGCTCTGAAAGTGATCCAAACCATATCGCTCACGGCTATTGTCTTTAAAGTTGCGTGGACTCTACCACCCAGTTCAGTTTATGATTCCTAAAACATTTATACAGCTCCATCAGTTCCATATGCAGTGGTGGAAAGTAACTAAGTACATGTACTCAAGTACTGTACTTAAGTACAATTTTGAGGTACTTTTACTTTACTGGAGTATTTACAATGTTCAATACTTTAACTTCTGCTCCACTACATCTCAGAGGCAAATATTGGACTTCATACTCCACTACAATTATTTGAAAACTTTAGTACCTAGTTACTGTAGATTTTGATTATTGTTACAAAACATACATTAACCACTTCAGCCCTATATACAGTACATTTCGGCCATTTGAAAATAGCCGATCTACAAGCTCACAATGCGTCGCAACGCATTGTGAGCTTGTAGATCTGCTATTTTCAAAAGATTTGTATACATCTTATACATTTGAAAAGTTGTGAAATGGGACATTCGGCATCATACTTAACTACATTTTGATACTAATATTTTTGTGCTTTTACTCAAGTAAATTTAGAATTCCGGACTTTTACTTGTGACGGAGTGTTTCTACATTGCAGTATTGATACATTTAGTAGTAAAAAAATAGTACTTTTTCCAACACTGTCCATATTTCCAATCCAATAGTCACAGCACTGTTCCACTCCACATATGGACAAAATAACCACCAGAGCTCATCATTTCATACAGACTGACAGTTTACGCAACACAACTTGGCCCTCAATAGAAAAGTAACATCAGGACTCCTATAATAATGCTTGTGTTGTTGTATGTCAGCAAATCATTTCAATGGCAGCTAACAGGCAAATAATGCAATGCGACCAGAGTAAACCGCATTGTAAGTACTGTACTTAAGTACAGTTTTGAGGTATGTTTATTTTGCTGGAGTATTTCCAATTGTCTATACCTTTACTTCTACTCCACTACATCTCAGAGGCAAACTCCACAACAATGAATTGAAAACTTGAGTTACTAGTTACTTTGTAGATTTTTATTTTTATTATAAAATATGCACTTACCACTTCAGCCCTATATATATTTTGAAAATAGCCGATCTAAAAGCTCACAATGCGTCACAAGCTTGTAGATCTGCTATGTTTTTTGTTTTGTTTTTAACTTGTGAAATGGGACATTCTGCATAATGACTACTTTTACTTTTGGTACTTTAAGTACATTTGTATGCCAATACTTTTGTACTTTTACCGAAGTCAATTTTGAATTCCGGACTTTAACTTGTAATGGAGTATTTCTACATTGCAGTATTGATACTTTTACTTAAGTACAACATTTGAGTACTTTTTCCACCACTGGTGATCTTATTTCAGAAACATTAGACATGGACAAAGTCATCTCGACTACACTGGTTCACTAGACAATGGTTCTTAAACTTTTTCATGTCAAGGACCCCCAAATGTATATGTATTTTGCCGCGGACCCCCCCATCTGAGAGTGTTTAGTGCCAGGGACGTCCATACAAGATGTTTTCTGTTAAATAGTTTTTTAAAAGGGTTAGCTTTTATGTTTTGCTGGGAGACATAACAATACCACAGCAAACCACTGCAAATCTACTCAAACTTAAAGGACGACTTCGCCCATTTTCAACCTATCTTCATATAATTGGTCCTCACTAATGCTCATGATAAAATGGGACCATTTTTGTCTATTCAGAGGGCTGTGGACTGTTCAGAAACCCAAGCTAATAGGAACTGCAAGCTTTATATTCCTGGAAAGTTAGCATGTTATAATGGAAGCCATTGTTCTCGTGTAAAAAAAAACATGGGTTTCTGAACTGTCCACAGCCCACCTATGAGACACAGAGTATAACAAATGGTAGGATTTTATCATGAGCATTAGAGGACCAATTATACGAAGATGGGTTGAAAATGGGTGAAGTTGTCCTTTAATGGTATAAAGCTTTGACTCTAACAAGTAGTGTCATGTGTGTGTGCGGGCGTGCATTTGTCTGCATGTGAGAATGTGTCCTTGTATTGTGTGTGTGTGTGTGTGTGTGTGTGTGTGTGTGTGTGTGTGTGTGTGTGTGTGTGTGTGTGTGTGTGTGTGCACACACACACAAGCAGTTTCTCCCCCCACATGACTTAAAAGGTAGTTGCTCTGTATGTACAGTGGTTCTATGTCGGGGTCACCTCGTTGCATACAGCGCAGGATTCTCTCTCTCTATCTCTCTAATCCAGACCAGACCGAATCATACCAGACTCTGAGGCCTTTCGGAAGGTACGCTTGCATTATGTATTAGGATACTAAACACACACACACACACACACACACACACACACACACACACACCCAAAAGCTCTCTTCCAAGCTAGGCTCCTTTTTGACACCCCTCCCCTGGTAAACAAAAAGAAAAAAAGCAATATATTCTGCCTTCACTAACCAATCAATGTTAGGCCCAAACATACTCCCCCATACCTCCTCTTAATAAAAACAAGACAACACGCCTGTTGTTTGCATTAGAATATCTACAGAGATGGTTTGAGAATGAAGAGTTGCGGTGCGTTGTTTGTTTTTCTGTTCTGTCTCTCTGAGGCTCAGTTGAGACACCTCATGGGGAACTATGGAGTCAACAACCATGAATGGTTAGAGTCTCCAATGGCATCCTGATAGAGCTGGAGCATGGAGACACCGTGGACATGCGTTAGGCTCTATGCACCCCCAAAATGACTCGATTACATCGAGACACTAATTTGATGACCGGCGGAAAGATGCTAATGTCTCCTACTGGAGACATTAGCATCTTTCCGCCGGTCATCAAATTATTGGCTCAGGAATGCGCCAAAAACTAAAATATCTCCATGAATTCAAGGCTTCATGGGGTGTGTAATCGATAGAAAATAAGTCATTTTGGGGTGAACTATCCCTTTAATACAAAACATTACATTAACCGTTGGCTCTTCCAAAATAGCAGATCTACAAGCCCACAGCAATGTGCCACGTTGTGATCTTGTAGATCTGCTCTCTTTTTTTAGCGGTGCCAACCGCTCTATACGTGGCTTTGACTCGGTGTCTGTGTGTCTGTGTGTCCGTCTGTGTGTCCGTCTGTGTGTCCGTATGAGCCCGGGATGAGCACGGCAAAGAAGCAACACATACAAACACACGCACACACACACACACACACACACACACACACACACACACGGACTTGGAGATTGCCTATGCCATCTCTCCTCTCATTTGCCACACGTGCCACCGGTTATCAAAGAGGGGTCCAGGGACCCCCAGGGACGTCCGCCCGTATGAGCATGGGATGAGCACGGGATTTTAAACAGCTATAACTCCAGTTTGCAGCATGCCACCAAGTCCAAATTTGGTTTTTGGACTTACACCACCAATACGGGCCGAGCATGAATTGCTCCAGCCCCGCCCCTCTGTCTTCCCATTGGCTGGCCTTTAAACAGCCATAACTCAAGTTCGCAGCATGCTACGGAGTACAAATTTAGGACATGGACTAAAACCACCAATAGGGACAAACTGTAATTAGTTAAGCCCCGCCCCCTCTGTCTGCCCATTGGCTGGGCTTTAAACAGCTATTATTCCAGTTTGCAGCATGCTACCAAGTACAAATTTGGTAAGTGGACTCAGACCACCAATAGGGACGAACTGAAATGAGTTAAGCCCCGCCCCAAAGGCACCGCTTCCTTCACACAGGGTGTGATTTTTTTTTTTTTAAGTAATACAAAAATCTATAAATAATGTGTCTTCTGTGTGTGGGTTTTATAAATATTGAAACAATTAAAAGTATTAACAAGAGCTTGTGACTAAATAATAACTACATTTGGACCCATTGGAACATTTCCTGAAAAGTAACAGTTTTGGACTGTTGGGCTACAGTATGAGGTTTCCACCAGACAGTGAGGATATGATCAAAAACAACATGCACGTGTATGACAGAATGTTAATATGCAGAATATAGGTGTCTGAACTGTCTACAACAGTGGTTCTCAAACCTTTTCGTGTCAAGGACCCCCAAATAGACACGTATTAGCCCGCGGACCCCCATTTGAAAAGATATGCCAAAGACCCCCATAAGAGAAGATTCTTTACGGCTCTAGCAGTGATTCTCAACCATTTTTATTTCAAGGACCCCCAGTTTGACATGCATTAGGGCTACGGACCCCCATTTAATGGCATGTACTAGGGCTTTCACCAACTAGTCGACTAGTCGACTAGTATAACCACTAGTCGACCTTGTTGGTACTAGTCGAATAATTGAAAAAAAAAACTTTTTTTTTTTTTTTTTTAATGCTATAGTAATGGCCCATCTTACTATTATTATTATCCTCCTGACTTTATTTTTTATCAAAAGGGGGTCAAAAGCATGCCCAATAAAAGCCTATTATTGGGCAATGGGGATCCTTGGAGACGCTGCTGTGGTGCTGTGCTGCTGTGCCAGAAGCGCTTCCCTTAAAACGCCATAAAAATAAGGGCAGGAGGATAATAATAATAGTAATATAGCTGCAAGCAGCGATAATATGGGGCCAGGAGAGAGAAAGAGAAATGATAATTCCTTTAACAGGTCAGTTCATGAAAGTCCTTGCGGTCTTGTTTCCAATGAGGGCCTGTGAGCAATTAGGGGTTAAGAGTCTTGCTCAGGGACAAATTTCATTGACACATTTGCTGACCTGGCCTGGAATCGTACCTGGGTCAACCAGAGCCTCTGGCTCCCTAACCACTCAGCTTTGGCCGACCGAGAGAGAGAGAGAGAGAGAGAGAGAGAGAGAGAGAGAGAGAGAGAGAGAGAGAGAGAGAGAGAGAGAGAGAGAGAGAGAGAGAGAGAGAGAGAGAGAGAGAGAGAGAGAGAGAGAGAGAGAGAGAGAGAGAGAGAGAGAGAGAGAGAGAGAGACGGAATAGATTGAAGATAGAAACGGAATAGATTGAAGAGACAGAGACATGGAAACGGAATAGATTGAAGATAGAAACGGAATAGATTGAAGAGAGAGAGAGAGCCATGGAAACGGAATAGATTGAGTCATGTTTTTTGCAATTCAACTTAAATGAGTCTGCATCAAGTGAGGCTTGAACCGGCAACCTTGCGATCGTGAGGCACTCTTAGGTAGCTGCAACACTACCTATAGTGCTATAGCTTTGTCCAGGCTGATATTGTCTGTTGAGGATCACAAACTCATGCCTTCTGTCATGACCCAAGCCCCTGTTTCACTAACACAAAGATCACTCGTTCACAAACCATTTACCAATGAAGAAATTGTACATCTCCTCAGAAGCAAAACTAGTGCAAGTAGCCGATCTACAAGCTCACAAACCATTAAAAGTTGTCAGATTGTACATCGGCTATTTTCACAATGAAGTATGTTATACATTGAAAAAACATACTCTCATTGCCATCTGAAAAGTTGTGAGATTGTAGATCAGCTATTTTCACAATGAAGTATGTAAAAAACACTCAATTAAGTATTTCATGTTATCTTTAACAATTGCAAATGTATTCATTGATAGTCATGTTGTGTGAAATGCAACTTAGATGAAGTCTGCACCAAGTGAGGCTTGAACCTGTGACCTTGAGGTTGTGAGACATACACTTAAGCGGGACGCTATTGGACCAACAGACAAACCTCTGAAAAAAGAGATCACACTGATCATACAGTTTCTCGCAAATAGCTGAAAAATCCTGGGTTTAAGTGTTTTTCAAACTGCTCAAGATTGCGGACAATCTAAGGGCGGTGCTTACTGGTCAACGTGATAGATGTGTTCCTCATTAGTCAAGGCACATGTGTAAGCAGGTCTAATGGCTGTCGGCCAAACGAGGCATGACTTTTGCCTGTTTAAAGTTTCAATTTTCAAAAAAATTGCTATAGCGCCCCCGTTTGACCAATTGGAGTAAGATTGGTTTCAGTGATATTTGGAATGGCCCTTTACATTTCTGCAAAGTTTCAAAGAATGGTAAGTCTGCATGTATGTGTTAGGGGCAGATGAATAATTGTCATAAAACTGCAATATTCATTGGCTCATTAAAGCTTCATTTTTTCACTTATGGAAGATATTTTGCAAACGTTTTTTGGTATAGGTCCAAAGTTCATGTGTAAAAAGTTTCGTGCAGATTACTCAAAAATCCCAGGAGGAGATAGGTTTTAACTGTTTTTCATATAATTCAAAATGGTGGGAGGTCTAAAGGTCAGAGGTCAAAGGTCAGAGTGTGAAAGTTGTTCAGCATGAGGAGACGCATGTGTGCATCGAAGTTTCATGGCTGTAGGTGAAACAGGGCATGAGTTGTACCTGTTCAAAGTTGTCATTTTCAACTGAGTGCTATAGCGCCACCTTTTGACGAAAGATTGTGAGATTTATTTTTTGATCGTTTTTCATGACCATCTATCATATGGCCGGGTTTCATAAAAAGCGACTGCACGGTTCAGCCAGAACTGGCAAAAACGGCAGAAGAAGAAACGGAATAATGCCAATAACAATATGGGTCCATGCTGGAAGCCTGGCCCCATAAATATAGTAGTAGGATGGTATTAAAACAGTGCCACCCAAAAAAAAAAAAAAACACTGGTTAAAGCGTCATTGATGTGCACGACTGGTCGTTTGTCGTCTCATTTTGTTGTCGTCGGGTAGAAACCTTGAATCTCGATGTAGGGCTACATAGAGCCTATTTTACATTAAGCCTGAACAAGCCGAGGTTCAAACCCGGGGACCTTTTGACTCACACAGATAAGACACTCTTAACTCAGGGGTCTGCAACATTGCTCAGGCCAATAGGCTCTATGCACAGCAGCCATATTATCACTTCCTTCACAGGTGTTACCAATGATACTAATGAAGGCTCTGTTCCATTTAGTGTAGCACAGTGGTTTCCATGACCCCCATAACTCTGAGAGTGTAGGGTCCATTTGGTTCCATTTGTACACTCTCAGAGTTACACACCTGTAAGGGGCCAATTGGAAGCCCATGAGGGTCCCTGGACCCCAACTGTAGACCCACTGGTGTAACAGAATGTTTCCAGTGGGCCAACATGCACAATATCAGCACCCTGACTCTGTTTGACCAGAATGGAACAGAGCCTTCATTAGTATCATTGGTAACACCTGTGAATGTCTTCATAATATGGCTGCTGTGAATAGAGCCTATTCAGAATCAGAATCGGCTTTATTGTCACAGGTTTGTCAGTTGTCACAGGTTAACAGAAGTAAAACAGTGGGTGAAATTCGTTTTCGTGCGTAGTTCCCATCGTGTCGTTATTTCCATAGAAAAACAAGAAAGAATGACATAGATGTCATGATGGACGGCGCAGGCCCCCCCCCCCAAAAAGAAAATAGTTTTGGGGGTCCAAAAGCATGGGATGAAAAAAAAAAAAAAAAAAAAAGGAGGTCCCCCCCCCCCCCCCCCCCTTAGGGGTCCCTGGAGACCCTTGGGGGTCCCTGGGGGTGACCTACAGACACGGCGAAGGAAAACTGTAAAGCCACAGCCATGCATGCAAGATGTTGCACCTCTGCAGCCGCACTGAGCAGAGATGCTCATAGGCCTGCGTCCTGCGTCGCTGACGCACAATATTGTGAAAGGACGCATTCATGACACCGTCGTGGCGTCCATGGGACGCACTAGAGTTGTCACCAACAACAGAGAAAAATATAAAAATAATTTGCGATAAAATTATTAGTGCACGATAAGTATCGGCCCGATAATTATCGGTTCGATATCAGGAATTATGACGTCATCCCGATGGTGCACCTGATTCGGATGCTATCAATGCATAGAATGGGAGATTATCACGTTCTATCAGACCATTGAATGGGCGAAGTAGGCGACCTACCGTCTACCCCGCGATTTATCAGACCATTCAGTGGGCGTAATCAGGAGCTACTGACCTACCGACGGAGATGACTTAAATACTTTAGTTTCGGTTTTGGTTTTGGTTGTTTCGGTTTCGGACCATGACGGAGGCGCGCAGTCTCAGGCGAGGTGGAGCCCCGCGACGGGCCACCGAAGGAGCTAAGGCGACTGAGTTGCCGTCCGGAGCGGTGCGACCCTCGCCTGTGCCTACTCAGCGCCGTTCGAGTTATGTACCGATATGGACAGAATCGTAAATATTGTTGTGGGGACTGCTCCGCCTCCGTCGGTAGGTCAGTAGCTCCTGATTACGCCCAATGAATGGTCTGACAAATCGCGGGGTAGACGGTAGCTCGCCTACTTCGCCCATTCAATGGTCTGATAAAACGTGATAATCTCCCATTCAATGCATTGATAGCATTCGAAGCCGGTGGATAAAACCGATAACATTAATAATAGCTCTGATAATATATAATATTTGTCAACTGTGATCTGCATGGACTCTCGGTTAGACACCGTTGTACTGGAGAAGTATAACTCTCGGTTAGACACCGTTGTACTGGAGAAGTATAACTCTCGGTTAGACACCGTTGTACTGGAGAAGTATAACTCTCGGTTAGACACCGTTGTAGTGTTGTGCTAGTGTTGTGCTAGTTACTGAAAACCAGTGACCAGTTACCATTACTAGTTACTTCATTTAAAAGTAACTCAGTTACTTTACTAGTTACTTACACCAAAAAGTAATGCGTTACTGTGAAAAGTAACTTTGAAGTTACTTTTAAAAAAAAGGACTCCCATTATTGCCCTTATAGCCTTCATTTCAGTACTGTTATTGCATTGGAGAATAATACAATCTGTTGATCAACTTGACATGCATTTGCATCACTGAACTCTGCTAAGCAATGTGGTATACCAGGGGTTGCGATATAGGATTGTAACCTGCTGGTCCCAATGTCCGGAATGAATCAAATTTATCAGACATCTGATAAAAAATACCGGTCATAATTATGTTGAAGCATTAATTACAATTAAGCAGGTGCGTAAATACAGCCTAACACTTAGGCCTACAGCATTATATTTTGGATTGAGCTATTTGAACATGAACCATGATGAACGAGTAATATACACATTTTATATACAGTAGCAGGGTCATCTTGCACAAATACATTAATTACCTACACTACCATTTGTGCCTGGCAATCTCCTTCTCACCCATTGACTTGCATGTTAAATGATGGCGTTTCCCCTTAAAAATAATCGATCATTTCAGGAGCAAGAGCTTAAAAATCTCTTCTAAATCTAGTCAACAAGGCCTGCAGTAGGCTATGCACTGGACAAATATGCATGACATTATTTCAATACACTAAAAAGTAAAAACATGGGAAATGTTAGAGGGAGTAATAGCCATGGATACACGACGGTCGACTGTCACGACCGTCATGGATGAACTTCAACCTAGTGTTTGCACTTTCTCCATTTATGGCCCGTACATCTACATAAACGTTCATATTTCAAAGATAAAGTGCTTATCCCATGGCTACGGAGGTTACATGTATATATGGGCTCTCAAAGTACCTGTATCATCCGTATTGTTCAATAAAAAGCATTTTAATCTGATCGGTGGCCATTTTCTTCATATGCTTTTAACAGAGTGACCCTATCGGTTGGTAGATGTATTGCACTCGAGTTATCGTGGTATTCCTTCTCTCTCTCTCTCTCTCTCTCTCACTCACTCACTCACTCACTCACACACACACACAACTTCGTCTTTCCGTAGCGTAGCGGTACATGAGACTCGGGCGGAATGCAGTGATTCCGTGCCGCCACGTTAATATTGGAGCGTCGGGTTTATATCCTTAACCCAGCCAGGTTGTGTAGCCTACATAACTCTCTATGACATAACTCCATAACATAGGACAAGCTACTGTAAGTTTGTAGACCTCACTGTCCATGAAAAGAATGTCGGGCTCCCGAAAATTATCTCGCAGAATCACTGCTGCGCTGAAAATAGCAGATCTACAAGCTCACAATGCGTCGCGATGGGACCTGTTGTGAGCTTGTAGATCTGCTATTTTCAAATAGCCAACGCAGCCATGCAGATCTGCAAGCTTAACCGAATGACTGTTAAAGCAGTTTGTTTAAATTACTTTATAAAATGTTATATTTTCACAGGGATTATTTATTAGTGTAGATATACATTTTGGAGTGGATATATGTGTCCAGATGCCTGTCAGACCGTCTGCTCCGCAGGTCTAGAATGGAATAAACGGGCGCAGCCAACGTCAAGAACTGGTCTCGACCAGACGTGAGATCTCAGCGTAAAGTAGGATGAAGCCCACGTCAGGATATATTGATATAAATGCCGAAAGGTGCGTTGATATCGCCGTACGTTCATTATTCGGGCTGCACCGCGTTGATAAATGAGGGCCACTGTGCCTTCCTTCCGCCAGACAGCTTTTTGTGTATTTACTATGAATATGGCCCCTATACTTAAGGCTGACAAATAACGTAATACACATCCATTCTCTCTCTACGTCCTGCGTGTCTGGAGGATGTTGGATCTTTTGAGCAATTGAGCCAATGTGTTTTCTCAGAATCCCATTTCACACTCGAGTGTGAAATGTGTCTGTCTGTGTTCCTCATTCACAGAACCGGTTTTCTACGTCATGACATAAGCGCACAATATAAACACCACACACATGTCCTGGCCTCGTTCTCTTCATTTTTGATTCTTGAGACAGCAGAGAGGCAGCAATGGCACCAGCGTAAAAAAAAAAGTTTGTCGACAGCAAACTCATCGACGCGAGGACGCCTAAACGAACGGTAGCCACCGCGACCGCCTAAACCACTTTCAGGACAAGCTGCTTCAGGCTGCAGCATCAGTCCTGCTTGGTAAAATAAAGGCTGAACTCAGTGGACATTGGACAATATTTTGCAATAGGCCTACTCGCGTATAAAGATTTCCCGCTTTCCAAACGGGAACTAGTTGCAGTTTGTATTCGATTCATGGAGGATGGAGGACTCATCAAAGAGCGGGCAGTGGAATTTATTGACACCGCGGATTTAACTGCACGGTGCATCACAAAGCGCTCCTAAAAGAAACCAATCATCTACCAACTATTGTAGGCTACCCGTGTCTAAGCTAAAACATAAACATGTAGGTCGCCTACATAGGCTACTTTGGTAAATAAATCTGGTTATTTGAAGAGGAGGTTATTCAACTCTCCAGCTGTCTATCTGCGACTCTCTCCCCCCCTTGCGCTTCAACTACATGCAAAAAGGCCGTTCGCAGCTCGCGATGCTTAAATGAAGAAATGTGCACGGAAAATCATCTAAAACTATGCTAAATAAACCCCAAAAAAATATCAAAAAAAAAATCGGGGCTTTATTGTGGCTTAAATAGATTCAAGTCGACACTTATTAATGTTTTGGTGCATTCTATAATTTAATACAAAATTCTGATGCCTCCATAGTCTATAGTCTATTATGTCTACCTCTGCAGTGCCTGAGTGCCTGTGACAACAGGCGGCCGTTCAAAAATTTTCGGAGCAAAGAGCGGGCGTCTCCCTGCATGAATCCAAGTTGCAGCAACCAATCGGTGTTCGGAGCAAAGAGGGGGCGTCTCCCTGCATGAATCCAAGTTGCAGCAACCAATCGGTGGCAACCAGACCCTTTTTTAGCAAACCGGCCCCCTTTTTCCCACAAACAGAGAGTTGCTTACCAAACCCCGCCCCCTTTTCACCTAAGCCCCGCCCCTCTTTATAAGGCCTCAGAGGTTAACTCCCCGAATTCCTCAGATGCCTCAAAAGTGTTCATAGAGGACGGCTCGCTTGCGCCAAGCCGTCCTAAAAAGAAAGGGAGTCTGCCAATTAAGGACCCCTTAGCTAGTTGCGATGGATTTGCAACCTTTTCAGGCCGCGACCCCCCACAATAATCATATTTGTACTGGGGACCCCCAAAAATAGTAATATTTGAACTGGGGACCCCCAAAAATAATCATATTTGAACTGGGGACCCCCCACAATAATCATATTTGAACTGGGACCCCCAAAAATAATCATATTTGAACTGGGGACCCCCCACAATAATCATATTTGAACTGGGGACCCCCCACAATAATCATATTTGAACTGGGGAGCCCCAAAAATAATCATATTTGAACTGGGGAGCCCCAAAAATAATCATATTTGAACTGGGACCCCCAAAAATAATCATATTTGAACTGAGGACCCCCCACAATAATCATAATTTGAACTGGGGACCCCCCACAATAATCATATTTGAACTGGGGAGCCCCAAAAATAATCATATTTGAGTTGAGGCATTACATTTATTTTTGACTCGGTTCCACATATAAATATATTGTGAGCTATTTTCACAATGTTTGCCTCTGTCTTACATTATTTGACAATTTGGCCAATGTTTGACCAGTTTTTATAGCATAATTTAGTGATTACTTTTAATGCAGGAATGATCTTTTTTCATTTCAAATCTTTTCTGTTCTATCTTTTTTTCCTCCTTTCTTTTTAGGTATCAAAACGTCCTTACATTGTCACGTTAATATCATCTGGGGACCCTCCTGGGCGTCCAGACCCACAGGTTGAGAGAAATGAAGTAGGGACCCCCTTCTATTGTAATGATAGGTAGTAGTGGGGGCCTAGTTGTTGTAAATCAGGTCAGTATAGTTCCATTCAGAAATATTGGAAAGACTTTACCATCGTGTGTGTGTGTGTGTGTGTGTGTGTGTGTGTGTGTGTGTGTGTGTGTGTGTGTGTGTGTGTGTGTGTGTGTGTGTGTGTGTGTGTGTGTGTGTGTGTGTGTGTGTGTGTGTGTGTGTGTGTGTGTGTGTGTGTATGTGTGTGTGTGTGTGTGGGGGGGGTGGGGGGGTGGGCGGGGTGTTCATTCATGCATGTGTCTGTGTGGACCCCTGAGACAAACCCCCTTCACTGACAGTCTTTCAATGAAGACACCGCCGCAATTGATGGCACCAATAAGCTTCCGATGGGACGCGTCACGACCTTGTCGATCGGCAGTGGTGTAAAGTAACTAAGTATGTACTCAGGTACTTATACTTAAAGGGATTTTTTTTTTTTTGTCATTTTATCGTCTACTCAGGCTTTTGGGAGCACCCAGAACAGTTTTTAAGTTGCTTGATTCAGTATTTAGATATTTGATATTAATTTTATCAGACACGCCCCCTTCCTATACAAACCCATTGTAACTTCAAACTCCATGTTAACCATGTTAGATTCATCAGAAACACCCGTCCTTGGTTCTGGTGACTGATATTGTCTTTCTAATAAGTGAGGAGACCGTGTTTTTTCATTTATTTTTTTTATATTTCTTTGGGAAATCTTAATCAAGCAACTTAAAAACGGTCTGGGGGGCTTGCGAAAGCCTGAGTAGACGATAAGATGACCGAAAATTATTTTGAAAGTGAAATATCCCTTTAAGTCTATACTTTTACTTCTACTCCTCCGAGGCAAATATTGTACTTTTACTCCACTACAATTATTTGAAAACTTTAGTTACTTTGCAGATATGAATTTTTACATTATAAACCACACATTAACCACTTGAGCCCTATATTATACCTCGGCTATTTGAAAATAGCCGATCTACAAGCTCACAACGCGTCGCATCACGGCGCGTTGTGAGCTTGTAGATCTGCTATTTTCAAACATGTTTGTACTTTTACTTTTGGTACTTAAAGTACATTTTGATACCAATACTTTTGTACTTTCACTCAAGGCAATTTTGAATTCCGGACTTTTTACTTGCAACAGAGTACTTCTGCATTGCAGTATTGATACTTTTACTTAAGTAAAACATTCGAGTACTTTTTCCCACCACTGTCGATCGGCTATTTTTGGCACGCGACTCGCCCAATGCGGCGAGGTATATAAATCACTTTTAGAAGGGGTATATAGGAGGATGGCCCTCTATGTGATTGATCAGCGCAGACAGCTATAGGATAGATGCTCCCATGCATATCCCTGTGTGTGTGAACCGAGCAAACGTGGGTTATTTAAAGCCTGACTTATCAGCCCCCTACACTGCCAAAATCCATAGCTTTATTGTCAGGCAAAGCGCCCGTGACCACATCCATACACATCTATCACTGCGACGTCAGGTACCTGTCAGGTAGAAACCTTAATGTAGGTATGTCCCCGAAAAATGTTTTAAATAGTGAAAATAGCCGGTCTACAGTGTGAGCATGTAGATCGGCTATTTTCAAATAGCCAACGTATAGGTTTAAAGTGCTCATGTGGCCTAGTATAGTCGCTTCGTTTGGGCTTGTTTTCACAGACCTCGTTGCTTATTTCTCTTGCTAAATCTGGCAACGGTGGCAGGGTTCCAAATGGCCCCTTACGGGTGTGTAACCCAGATTTTTGGTTACATTTGTACACTCTCAGAGTTACACACCCGTAAGGGGCCATTTGGAACCCCCATCAAGGAACCATGAGGGTCCCTGGACCACACTTTGAGACCCACTGGTGTAGCAGAGTGTTTCCAGTGAGCCAACATGCACAATATCAGCACCCTGACTCTGTTTGACCAGAATGGAACAGAGCCTTCATTAGTATCATTGGTAACACCTGTGAGGGAAGTATGGAATGTGGATAGAGCCTATACTGTATATTGCCCAAAGTTCACCCCAGGATAGGGACATGTATACTCAGGTGAAAACTCAGTGCATAAAACTCAAGAGTATTTCTCCCACCAGTGACAGCTGTGTTCCAGGTTCCACAGATAAGGGAACATGCCCCTGGGCTGAGGGATGAACAGTGTTGCCAGATTCAGGTCTATGAAAACAAGCCCAGAAAGAAGTACTATATAGGCCACTTGGAGCACTTTAAACCTACATGCATCGGCTATTTGAAAATAGCTTATCATGTCGCGATGCAACGCATTGTGAGCTTGTAGATCTTCTATTTTCAAACAAATTATTGTATAGCCTCCTATAGACTTTTAATATTGTAGGTTGACTATGCTTAGATACCTATTTTAGATGTTTTTTTATTATTATAATGTGTGTTTATTGATGTCTCTATGAGAGTTGCTGACTGTAACACCTTAATTTCCCCTCGGAGATGAATAAATACCTACCTACCTACCTACCTAGCAATATTTACAATGACATTACATAAAAACAAACCCAGAGTCGCTTAGAATAAGCAGACATGGCAACACTGGCGCTGAACATGTGGGTCATGTGTGGCCATGTACAGCCACCCTTTACAACACACACCACAGCACTCCGCTATTGTGTGTGTGAGTCAATGACTCTCTAACATGTGGAAACACCCTGTAGGCTTTGAAACGTTGCCTTTTGGTTCAGCGCCGCAACTCAGCAGACTCTGTTCTTCATGGCATACATATAGATAGATATACTGTAGAACATAGAGGTCTTCAAACAAATGATTTGTCATCTGAAATGTTTTTTTAGTTTTAGTCAATTCAATAAAATTTAGTCGACTAAAACTGTGGTTCTCAAACGTTTCCACAATGATATGCATTTGGCTGCGGACCGATATGAGCTTGTATATCACAGGTGTTACCAATGATACTAATGAAGGCTCTGTTCCATTTAGTGTAGCACAGTGGTTTCCACGACCCCCATAACTCTGAGAGTGTACAAATGGAACCAAATGGACCCTTACAGGTCCATTTGGTTCCATTTGTACACTCTCAGAGTTACACACCCGTAAGGGACCATTTGGAAGCCCATGAGGGTCCCTGGACCCCAACTGTAGACCCACTGGTGTAACAGAGTGTTTCCAGTGGGCCAACATGCACAATATCAGCACCCTGACTCTGTTTGACCAGAATGGAACAGAGCCTTCATTAGTATCATTGGTAGTAACACCTGTGAATTTGTTCATAATATGGCTGCTGTGATAGAGACTATTGTGAGGCTGTTAGGATTCTTCCTCTGTCTCTGTCTGTCTCTCTGTCTCTATGTCTCTCTCCTCTGTCTAAACAGGCGGCGATGAGGCTCTAAATCACTGGGCTCATGGATATATATATATCAGCAGGCTGTGTCTCTTTACGAGCTTCCTATTGATTATTGCATTGATCTGCTTTGCTTTAAATCTCACTCACATCGATCAGAGAACCTGTGTGTGTGTGTGTGTGTGTGTGTGTGTGTGTGTGTGTGTGTGTGTGTGTGTGTGTGTGTGTGTGTGTGTGTGTGTGTGTGTGTGTGTGTTACTATACTTGTGAGGGCCAAATATAGCCACAAGTATAGTAGAATAATATGAGAAATAGAGATAAGTTTATAATTAGAAAAAGGTTGGGGTTAGGTTTAGGATTATAGACATTTAGAAGTTTGGTTTAGGGATTAGAGATGAGACAGTTATGCCTGATTCACACTTAGTTGCACGCTGGTGTCGAGCACCGGAAAATAGCTATTTTTCTATTGCTATTTTCGCAATTATTTTTTATAGAAAAAAGGCATTGATAAAGTCATTGCCTTAAAACGCTGATGTCCTCACAAGTGTAGTAATACGTACTGTACACGTGTGTGTGCGTGTGCATGTGCATGTGCGTGTGCATGTGCATCAAGGTTCGTGATAAGGTAATCAGCTTAGAGAAACAACAACTCTCTCAGACAACAGCATTTATTTCATTATAAAACCACGTTTCATACATCAGGGAACCCATTAGGAAAATAGCTCATCTCAGGGCAGCTTCATATAGATACAGAGTACACCTTAAACATGTGAAATAAACAATGGCTTTTACTTTCAGTCTTTTTTTTTTACCTATATGAAAATAAATCGACGTCTCAACAAATGAAAGGAATATGACAAAGTAATGTTCATTTCAAAAGTGCTTTAGTTCCAGGTCATTTACAATAAAACGAGAACAGACATACTGTATATACAAATAAAAAAAAAAACATATCTCGGGCAGGAGGAACAGTAATGATGGAAAAACACATCGGCCTACAAAGCCAAAGTAATTACGCAAATAATATAATGGATAAAAAAGTGTTTCAATTGGTTTCAATAGGCTCTATGCACAGCAGCCAGATTGGGAATGAATTGGGCCCCTTCCTTACTTCCTTCACAGGTGTTACCAATGATACTAATTAAGGCTCTGTTACATTTAGTGTGGCATAGTGGTTGTCTTATTTTCAAGGACCCCCATAACTCTGAGAGTGTACAAATGGTTCCAATTTGGTTCCTATTTGGAACCAAATTTGGTTCCATTTGGTTCCATTTGGTTCCTATTAGTCAGCCAAATGGGTTATGGGTTATTCACAAAGGCTACTTTGACATTTGGAATACACAAATAAGTGTGTCCAAAAACGTATTTACTGCACTTTGGCTTTGCAGGGAAGTAGGCTATAATGTAATAAGATGTTATATTATGCTCCTAAAGGCACTGTTGAATACATTTAGCTGGTGCACAGGTACAGTATAGGGGTGTAGGACACCATTACACGTACACACACACACACACACACACACACACACACACACACACACACACACACACACACACACACACACACACACACACACACACACACACACACACACACACACACACACACACACACCCTATAGAAAACATTATCATAGATTGTTCACATGAAATACCCTCAGAATGGCTTTGCTTGATTAAAAACTCACGGCACCTGAGAATTAGCATTTCAGAAACACATTGCTTTCCAGAGCAGCTGCCATGGACATCAAAGGGCATTGCAGCTAATACGAAATCTTATACCGTTTTTTGGGGTTCAGCAGATAAAAGCAGAAACCTGGATGCATACTGTACTGTGTAAACAGCTGTACAGTACAATACGCAAGCAGTTATGCCACAAACCCATTTTATACTTTGGTTGCACGCGCAGGTGTCGCGCAATGAAATGTTTTTAGGGTGTGACATACAATTTTTTAGGGTGTGACATGCACACAAAGTAAATATAACTTAGGCTTGACATATTAAAACCTACATCGTTGCTGTCGCACAGAAACCTCTTCTCTCCAGATTTGAACGTTTTGAGTTTTTTTCGTAAATTGACGCCATACTTGATCATACTACAGCGTCACACAAAAGCATCAAAAGTAGCGGATCCACAAGCTCAAAACGCGGCACGAAGCGACGCGTTTTGAGCTTGTCCATCTGTTATTTTTTTTGCTATTTCTTTTATTTGAATCCTGAAAAAGCCACAGTTTTGGACATAATGAGGTTTCCACACGACAGAGACGATATACTTAGTTGACCGGAGTCCCACAGGGATCTATACTGGGCAAGCTCCTGTTTTTGCCCTACTACACTAAGGCAGTGAGTGCGTTCACTGGCGCTCACCAAAACAAAATGCTTCCAAACGCCAAGAGTTGAAAATACTTCAAATCACGCACAGTGCAGAATAAATGCTCAGTGCCTTGTCGCGCTGCTGAGATTTTCAGCAAAGCGTAAATACGTGCCGTTAAGATTGTAAACAATGCAAAACACATCAGAAAAAGAAACAGGTTTCGTTCACAGACAGCCTAAATATATTTTCTGAAAATAGCTGATCTCTCGCAGTATAAGCTCACGCAGCGCGGCGCATCGTGCGCTTGTAGATCGGCTGTTTTCCACCAAATGATCGTTCCGACAATATGGGACGCTGTAGGGTTCATGCGGTTAGAGGTTTTAAAAAGGTCTCCCTGGATCTATAATGATGATGATGATGATAGTTAGTTATGTGTATAAACTCCTGCCATGTGCATCCCTGAAGTCATTTAAGGGTCCGTGTGATTGAATCAGGATATCCCTGCATCTCTGCTGCTGGGTCAGAATCCGGTCCTGGGATTCGTCTCAACGTTACACACTTACGAATACGATGCCAACAAACACAGATGCTCTGCATCTCTGTGTCTCACACTCATATTGGTCGCTATAGCACAGTCTGTGTGCACGCAGATACAAGAATGTTGCATAATATGCACAGGAACAATTCTCAGCTTTAACGTAACTCCATGTGTCCACTCTTCGGAGTTAAATTAACACTGAGAACTTTACCGCGTATACAATCAGTTCACCTTCTCATGATTTTAAAACATTTAAACACGCGTCAAATCGGGCCTGACATGTTCGCTCTCAACCAGGGCAGGAATTTGAAGGCTGTGGCCCTTCTGTTTGGACTTATCTTAAAGAAATGTTATGCCCTACGCGGCCACAGGGCCGTAAGTTTTATTTTATTTTTTATAAACGGCCGGCCTGGTTCGGCCAGGAATGGAGCGGCCGTTCGAGTAATTGTCCCAAATGTCCCAGTGGCCAACACGTCCCTGAGCGTAAATGAGGCTGGCAGGGCACTGCGTCAGGCACCCGGAACGAGTGGCAAGCAAACAAACACTGAGGGAGCCAACCCAGGGCAAAGCCAGGAAAGACAAGAAGCCGGACCAACCACGTAAACGTGCTGCAGCGCGACAGCTTAGCTAGCAACACTGTAGAGCTCAAGACCCTGATGCTAGATAGGAGAGTGTGGAGGGTTAGCGATTCAGGAGTTGTTGGCTAGACCGCACTCTTGCATTGCATCGCACAGCGTAAATGGACCCTTACAGGTCTGTAACTCTGTAACTGAGAATGACACACTCCTTGAGTTACAGTCTTGAGGATGTTACAAATGGACCCTTTTGGTTGTCATTTCGTACACATGCCAGAGTTATGGGAGTCCTTGAAACGTAAAAGTCAGAGGACCACGCCGCGCTACACGATAGCATAGTCAAACTGTCCCCTGTCAAGGCCCTGCTCCTTGTGGTCGGTCCAGGACGAGGCGGGCATGCTGCTGTAGGGGTCAAGCAGGATGCGGATGCAGCGCACCAACAGGAAGAGCAGAAGCAACAGCAGCAGCGCCACAAAGCACAGCGCCGTCCCTTGCTCGGCGTGCAGCGACATGGCGTGCAGCACCGCGGGGCTCCTGGGGACCCCCGGAGCAGGAGGAGGGGCGGGGGACGAGAAGTCATAGTCCACCACCCAGTAGTTTGTGTCGCTCATTCCTATAGACGCGAAGACGAACGTGGGAAATGAAAGCGGTCGTCTTTTTTCGAAGGCTTTCTGTGAGTCTTGACTGGAGTTCTGGGAGATGTTCAGTGGTGGAAAAAAGTACTTAAATGTTTTACTTAAGTAAAAGTATCAATACTGCAATGTGGAAGTAGGCCTACTCTGTTGCAAGTAAAAGTCCGAAAAGTACTGAAAGTAAAAGTAGTAAAATGTTAGAAATTGTATTACTTGAAAATGTTATATTTGAAAATGTTATATTTGAAATGTAAATCTTAGCTTGCTGCTTAGCAGGAATGGAGATTCAAACATATAATCTAAAGAGATGAGCGTTTCTGTTATCGGCTGTTCAGGAGGCGTATAGTTACAGACTTTATGTAGCACTAACAGAGATTGTGGAACAGTTGTCTTGAGAGACTACCTCTGTCTTAACCTTGTTTCAAGCCTCTTCTCTCCTCGCGAGGAGGAAACCCTGTAGAAATCTACAGCTGAATAGGTCTATCGGGTGGGAACTTCCGTTGTGTGTAATTCCCCTGAAAGCCTTTTGTTTTCGACCAATCAGGACACAGTCTTCATACAAATCTACCCAGCATCAACGTAGCTTCCTTTGGACACTATAGGTACTCCCTGTACTTCAGTAGCAAGTTCTTGTCTCTGTTCTCAGTGACAACAGCAGATGTTCTTGTCCGGCGTATCTGTTCTCAGTGACAACAGCAGTCGTTGACACGTCGGTATCTTTGTGTCATTGAGTCGTTTGGGCCTCGGTTGGAATTAGAAAGCGAGGGGTTGGGCAAGGAAATAAATCTTAACTGATTGGTTGAAGATTTTCCCGTGGATCGATAGAATAAGGCACTAGTAGACGGTCCTTCTTAGAAAGGGTTTTATGTATATAGTTTTTTTCCAAGCAAGCACTGTATGACGGAGGAGTTGAGATTGTTGATTGATTGTCAGATTGTCCTGAGTCAGCAGGTCGTGCACGGTGTGGATTGGGTCTCCATCTTGACTCTTCGGAGAAACTCTTCTTCAATCCGTCGAGGGTTCACTCCTCAAACCGTCTTGTCCTAGTAGGAGAGACAAAGAGCATAAATTGCTTCATGAGTGAATTAGTGGCACACTTAAATTCTGAGCGTTAATTTGACTCTGAAGAGTGTAAAACTGGAACGATGCTCTATTACCGACAGTGGTGGAAAAAGTACTCAAATGTTTTACTCAAGTAAAAGTATCAATACTGCAATGTAGAAGTACTCTGTTACAGTACAAGTAAAAGTCTGGAATTCAAAATTGACACGTCGCGGTGTGACGCGTTGTGAGCTTGTAGATCGGCTATTTTCAAATAGCCTATGTATAAAATAGGGCTAAAGTGGCATGTTTTATAATGTTATAATGTATATCTACAAAGTAACTAGCAACTAAAGTTTTCCAATAATTGCAGTGGAGTAAAAGTACAATATTTGCCTCTGAGATGTAGTGGAGTAGAAGTAAAAGTATAGGCAATTGGAAATACTCCAGTAAAGTAAAAAAAATACCTCAAAATTGTACTTAAGTACAATACTTGAGTAAATGTACTTAGTTACTTTACACCACTGATTACTGGACCACCACAAGGAAGGCCTGGATACATCTGGTTCCATCTGTACACTCTAAACTCTAACCCCAACCCTAATCCTCAGTGAAGCATATAGGAAAACATTCGGCAAAAACAGGTGAACATTCTGTGAAAACAGGCAAAACATTGGCCAAAGTAGGAAAGGGAATTCAGCGAAAATAGATGTTCTAGCAGTACAAGCTTGTAATAATAATAATAGACGTTATTTGTATAGCACCTTTCATGCCATGAAATGCAGCTCAAAGTGCTTTACAGAGCAAGAATAAAGCACACGTGCTCAACAGAAGAAGTCAAAATAATTTAACAAGAAAGCAAAAAAAAAAGAAAAGCAAAAGCATAAAACAACATTAAAATAATAGCAAAAAAAGCTGTGAATCAGGCAAAAACAGTGAGGACATGAATAACCACACAATCAGTAAAAAGTAAGAGTGAAAAGGTCTTGAGCTGTGCTATCCACAGAGGCTTACAGAAGAGCCAATCTAGGAGTTGTTGATTGGCTATGTTTGCTATTTGATATCGTCACCTTGGTAAACTAATGGCCTAAGTCATTTTTTGAGGAAAATTATATTTTTGCCTAAGTTCCTCATGACACTGGACACCTCTGGTAAAATCGCCCATCTCCTAATTGAAAAGGATCATGCTGTTCACTCCCCTTTTAGTATAATGGCCTAACTCCCTAGTGTGACTTAGGCCAATATAGGCCTTTTTTTGGCCTAAGTCACATGGTTTTGTGACTTAGGCAAAATTATTTACTGATTTAGGCCATTTTGTATTTTTTTTGGGGCCTAAGTCAGATTTAATCCTATTTAAATATCTTATGTTATATAACTGACAGACTTATTTCTATTTAAATAGTCATAATTTGTTATAAACATGTTGGGTGAAATGATTAAGAAATATCATATAGTTTTGTTTTGGATCAGTTTTTTATTTTTCCTGAAAAACTTTAAAAAAATAAGGCCATAAGTTTAGCAAGGCGACGATATGCAACAAACTATATGCTAGGCGTTAGGGTGGCCGTAGCTGAATGGTTAGAGCGCCCGCTTGCGAAGGAGAAGGTCCCAGGTTTAATTCCCTGAAAGCCAATGGCAATGTGTCGAGGTGTCCCCATGAGCGAGACACTTAACCCCTCACTTGACAAGCACTCATGGGTGAAGCTGAAAACTGGATTTAGGAAGTACTTATGAATACTTCCACCAATGAACGTAAGGTCTGTGCCTTTACAAGGAAGCACGTGTATGGACAACCAGTCTCCTGTTGTACAGTACAGCAGCATTAAATAAACAACATCAATAAATAAATCACATGCTGATGTTCCAAATCCTTTGAGATGGGATAGACTCTCTCTCTCTCTCTCTCTCTCTCTCTCTCTCTCTCTCTCTCTCTCTCTCTCTCTCTCTCTTTCTTTCTCTCCCCAGTGCTTCTTTAATGGGCTTCGGAGCATTGTTGCCATGTCCGCAAATTATAAGCCACTATGGGCTTGTTTTCCCATGTAAAGTTGCTTGTAATTTGTATTGGTAGTTGTGGGTTGCATTTATTTTTAGTTTCCGAAGTGTAGTTGCTTATTAGGGGCTTGCTTCCTAATCTCTCAAACATTTTCATGCCAAGGGCCCCCAAATGAATATGTGTATTTGTCCGTGGACCCCCCTGTATGAAAATATTTTGTGCCAGGGACCCCCACAATATTTGTGTTGTTACAATATTTCAAAAACATTCCACATTTTTCCCTTTTCTTTGCAAGATATTTATTGGAAAAAAAAGCTCACAACTCGTGATTTTTGTTGAATCTGTATACGTTTAATTTCATATAGCCAATGTAGAGTATATAGGTTAAACCGATGTGAGCTTGTACATCTGCTATTTTTTGAACATTTTGGAAAAATCGGTGAGAGGTGTGAGAAGGCATTCGTAGAACTGGCCTTTTTTGGGGCTTGTTTTCATAGACCTGGTTGCTTGCTTGTCTCTCGCACAAAATCTGGCAACGCTGCTTTGGAAAAGCAGAGAGAGAAGAAGCACTCTCTCTCTCCTCAAGTCAGCGCTTTGAGCTCCGGCCCGGACCACTTCTCTCTCTCTCTGTGTGTGTGTGTGTGTGTGTGTGTGTGTGTGTGTGTGTGTGTGTGTGTGTGTGTGTGTGTGTGTGTGTGTGTGTGTGTGTGTGTGTGTGTGTGTGTGTGTGTGTGTGTGTGTGTGTGTGTGTGTGTGTGTGTGTGTGTGTGTGTGTGTGTGTGTCTGTGTGTTAATAGCTGCTCTACGAGGCCAGAGGACCCGGCACAGGTTTAATGGGCCCCCCCAGGCATCAATTATCAAATGGCCCCTATGTGTGCTTATATTGGGTCAAATGAAAGCCTGGGTTAAATGCACACAGCAGGCTGAGAGATGTGGTGCATGCCATGAGCAACTGTTACTGACTAACAAACTAATAAACCCAGCGACCTGTATAATGTACCGTAAAACTCTGACTGTACTGTGATCATGTACTTCATAAGCAGTGGTGGGAGAAGTACTCGAATGTTTTACTGAAGTAAAAGTATCAATACTGCAATGTACTGTAGAAGTGCTCCGTTACAAGTCAGTTCGTAAAAGTCAGAAATTCAACATTTACTTGAGTACTAGTGTACAATTTTTGGTATCAAAATGTACTTAAGCACCAAGAGTAAAAGTACTAAAATGTTTAGTAGGTATATAATAGGGTTAAAGTGGTTAATGCATGTTTTATAATGTTCCTTCCTGGGGTTCTGACCAAAAGGCAATACGTGCCTTCTTGGGAGTGAGACTGTGTTGGAGATTTACACCCTGGTGTTAGGTACAGTAGGACTCCTACAGTACTGTTTGAAGCTCATAAATCATAAATAGTCAATTACAATTTAAAATTATGGGGGTCGATGGCTCAAAAAAATCTTCATCATTTCAATTTGGGGATCCTTGACATGAAGATGTTTGAGAAGCACCCGGTGTTTATATCCATCGATCGTTACGGAGGAGGCTACAGTACATCTCAGAGGCAAATATTGTACTTTTACTCCACTACAATTATTTGAAAACTTTAGTTACTAGTTACTTTGCAGACATAAATTATTACATTATGAAACATACATTAACCACTTTAGCCCTATTTCATACCTAGGCTATTTGAAAATAGCCGATCTACAAGCTCACAACGCGTCGCAACGCGACACGTTTTGAGCTTGTAGATCTGCTATTTTCAAACATTTTAGTACTTTTACTTTTGTTACTTTAGGTACATTTTGATACCAATACTTTTGCACTTTTACTCAAGCACATTTGTAATTCCGGACTTTTACTTGTAACAGAGTACTTCTGCATTGCAGTATTTATACTTTTACTTAAATAAAACATTTGAGTACTTTTCCCACCACTGCCGGTTCCTAAGCAGTACGTCAATGTGACTGTGACCAGCCTCTTCAATCAAACACGAGCTCTTCTCTGCAACACAGTCTCTACACGTCTATACAACCTGTCCTTTATCAAGATTACGAAACACTGAAAACGCCAAATGCATTACATTACATTACAGTCATTTAGCAGACGCTTTTATCCAAAGCGACTTACAATAAGTGCATTCAACATAGGTAGGGAACGAAACTACTAATCACCAGAGGTCTTAAGTGCATTTCCTGTAAAAACAAGCAACCAAGAGTATACCTAGCGCTAAGGTAAAAGTGCAATATATCAGCTATCTACTTTCATAAACACATGAGATAAAATAGCCAAATCAAATGAGCACGAGCTAATAGATCCAATACGACAATACAACAATAGTTCCTACAACTAGTTAACAACAAGTAGGCCAGGCAAAGAGGAAGGGTAGTGTTTCCTGAAGAGGTGGGTTTTCAGCCTGCGGCGAAAGATGGGCAGTGACTCTGCTGTCCTGACATCAGTGGGAAGTTCATTCCACCACTGTGGGGCCAGAACAGAAAAAAGTTGTGACCGTGTCGATCGACCAGAAGGACCGTTGAGTGGCGAGGGAGTCAGTCGCCCCGAGGTGGCAGACCGGAGTGGTCGGGCAGGGGTGTGGGCATTGACCAAAACCCGGAGTGTGTGACCATGGGTCACACAAGGACAAAAATAGCCGATCTACAAGCTTGCAAAGCGTCGCGAACGCGACGCTTTGCAAGCTTGTAGGTCAGCTATTTTTGGTAGGGTCAGCTGTTTAGTAATTATTGAATGCTTGTTCAGTAACAGTGTTGAGTAGTTCTATCAAATTTAAGCTGATAAATGGGTTCTCTACCCCGATTGGAGGAAATTGGCAACCCACCTGAAAATGTATTTTCTGTTTATTAAAGAGACGAGGAGACCCCTGTAACAGTGATTGCTATCGCAATATAGAGGTTTAACCTTCTAACAATAAAACCTTTTGTTTTAAAGGAGTAGTTCACCCAAAAAAATACTTATTTTCTATCAATTGCACACCCCATGAAGCCTTGAATTCATGGATTCGTTTTTGTTTTTGTCGCATTCCTAAGACAATAATTTGATTTACAAAAACAAATCCATGAATTCAAGGCTTCATGGGGTGTGCAATTGATAGAAAATAAGCAATTTTTGGGTGAACTACTCCTTTAACCGAAAAATCCCCTTTAAGTGAAACTTTAGTCAAAAGGACCAAGGAAAATAATAATCATATCATGATTATAATCATTAATCCTAGCACCCTTACACACAATGCAGCCATGCACAACTTTGCTTTAAGACAGCAGAGCGTTTCTGTGTTTATTACTAAAAGTATTCCAAGATGTCACATAACTTAAAATGATGCATTGTGAGATGATAACATGACTAAATACAATGAAACACAACAGAATGAGGGATGTCACCATCATGACATCTTAGCTGACATTTAATTACATAATAGCGATTTGTGATTTAATTGTGATTTTTGTATAAATGACAAAATACATTATCTGTTTGCCTTTTAGGCATTGTAAACGGAAAGTGCACATGGCAGATATGACAAATAACTTACATTACACAAAGATAGGACTGACAATGACCACTGCCCAATAATCAAAAATGAATAATATCCTATGGCCAAAACAGACCATAATACATAGTCATTTAACATGAGTTTTCAAATATGTTCGAATATAGCGTAAATAGTGGATCTACAATCTCACAATGTCAGCTTGTAGATCTTCTATTTCCACAATTTTTGATTTTTGTTTTTTAAATGCATGAAATTGTTTCAACATTCACGTTAAAACAGACAAATTGAAACGATTCTGACTATTCCGCACATACGATTGCGATCGGCCGAACATGTAAAGTGCCTGAACAGAACTTACTTTGCCCGAAGTGTATTCAGCTCCCTCGATGCTTCCAGCACTTGAATGGACCCTTCCTCAGCAGCAGTGAATGGAAGTTGTAAGTGGCCTTCAGCAAGCTCCCCTTTTTATCTGCTGGGATATACTCCATGTGACCACCCTCCCCTCCCCCCTCCCCTCACTGCTTCTATTTCTATCTATCTACACTGGAAAACCCACAGCTGTTACTTAACGCTGAGAGCGCACAAACGGTAGCAAATGGACCCGTTTACCATTTGTATGCTCTCAGCGTCAAAGGTAGGGTACGGTTTGTTTGAATACGTGTTAAATAGCTCTATATTGTGATAGTAATCATTAGTGTTTGTTCAGTAACAGTGTTAAATAACTTTCTTTATAGTCATGTGATCAAGATGGATCTGTTAGATTTTTCATATTCCATCCTGATTGACATCTAAAGTTTGCAAGAGTGGCCTGTTTTGAACACAATGCCGCAAATCATGAACGCAGCGTCCAATTGCGGTGAAACTTTGAATGCACATTCACACTGCGTTGAGGAACAAATCCCACCCTGTCAACATTGCCCTATTATAGCGCCACCAGGAGGCCGATTTTTGCGAAACATTTATTTTTATGTTTATATTACTCTACTACAAAATTCTTAATGCAAATCTGTACATATTATCTCTTTAGTCAAGTGATCGAGACGGATCCGTCCCATTTTTCACATTCCAGCCTGATTGACGAATTCCGAACATTGGTGGCCCACACTAACCTACCTGGCGGAGACCTGTGCTCCGAGGAGCATTTTTTCTAGTTGTCTCCGCCAGGCCGAAAGGACTGGCGAGAGAGTATGTTTTACCCTCCGTCCGTCCTTCCGTCCGTCCGTCCGTGCGTGTGTGTGTCCTGTCTGTGTGTTACCAGCTAATCTCCGGCACCGTTGGCCCGGTCGCTGCAAAACTGTGCACATCCACTCCCTGGATGCCAATTCAGAACCTCTGCCCCACATTTTTCACATGGGCCTGTTATAGCGCCACCAGGAGGCCGATTTGTGCAAAACCCATTTTTTCCCATTACACCGACAGCTTTTAACCAAACGTCATGCAAATCGGTACACAGTATCTCTATAGTCATGTGATCAACCCGGATCTGTCCGATTTCCCATATTGCATCCTCATTGGCTAAGGTTGGCTTCCAAAGTTTGCAGGATTGGTCCGTTTTGAACTAACTGCCTCCAATCATGAACGCAGCTTGCCATTTCCATAAAATTGCACACGCACATTCCCACTAGGCCGAGGAAGAAATGCCACTTCAACATTTTCAAATCAGCCTCATGGTGGCGCTATAACTGGCCGATTTGCATTTTTAACTATAACTGCACCGATCTGCGTGAAACTTTGCACGCACACTCCCTAGAGGCCAAGGAAATACATTGGACTGCATTTTTCACATCTGCTTTTTACAGGAGGCCGACTTATGTAAAATACATTTTTGGAGATATTCCTTCAGATTCTGTCCAAAAAACACGCAAATTACACGCCATAGTCATGTGATTCTGATGGATCTGTCCGATATTTCATATTCCATCCTATTTGGCTTACAGTGGCTTCCAAAGTTTGCAGGATTGGTCAGTTTTAAACAAAATGCCTCAAAACATGAATGCAGTTTGCAATTTCCGTGAAAGTTTGCATGCAGATTCCCACTAGGCCGAGGAAGAAATGCCCCCCTTTTCACATTCACATTGGCCTTTATAGCGCCACCAGCAGGTCTAATTTAGCAAAACACATTTTTGGAACAAAATGCCTCAAATCATGAATGCAGTGTCCCATTGAAAGGCCTAAGAAGAAATGCCACCCTTTTCACATTGGCCTATCATAGCGCCACCAGGAGGCCACAATAACCTACCTGACCTGGCGGAGACCTGTGCTCTGAGGAGCACTTTTTCTAGTTGTTGTCTCTTTTTGTCCTTTTCGTTTAATTGAGTAAAGTGCCAGGGGGAAAATGTTTCATAAGAGGACTGGATGAATATAATATAAGAGTCAGATCACTCAACCCAGCAGACAAACACAATACCACGAGAATAAACTACAGTATATTGCATTTGTCATCTGGACCTAGTTCCAGAGAAGTTCAGTTGATTCATTCAAATCATAATACTTATGTATGTTTGTATTGACCTGGAATGCATCTGTGTCACTTTTTGATTTGGCTATTTTTGAAAAAGTGTGAACATTTTTCCAAACATTTTAATATATATATTATTTTAAAACATTTTTAACTGAAATCTTTGCTTCTGGGATGTATGTTTGTATTGACCTGGAATGCATCTGTGTCACTTTTTGATTTGGCTATTTTTGAAAAATTGTGAACATTTTTCCAAACATTTTAATATATATATATTATTTTTTTTAACTGAAATCTTTGCTTCTGGGGGTCCCTGGAACAAAATATTTTGAGATGGGAGTTCGCGGTCAAATACATATCATTTTGGGGGTTCTTGACATGAAAAAGTTTGAGAACCACTGATATAGAAACATTGTTTTTTTCAGAATACTGTTGGGATTTAGAAGACATTTATAGAATCGGCCTCAGGTCTTAATGGGTTAAAAAGTTAAAGCCTGGTGCGTTTTTGTAAAAAACAAAAATAGAAACATCGTTTTTTTCAGAATACTGTTGGGATTTAGAAGACATTTATAGAATCGGCCTCAGGTCTTAATGGGTTAAAAAGTTAAAGCCTGGTGCGTTTTTGTAAAAAACAAAAATAAAGAATTTGGTAAAAAGCTAAAGCTCTATTCTGACAGTAATTGAGGGTTTGCTCCATAACAGGGGTATATCCCTGTCTCTCCAGCTCGTTAAGTCGGGATACCTATTGTATCCAATCAGGAGAGAGAACCACACAAAGGTAATTAATCAGCTTCAATCGGAGTGTTCCAGTTCCAATGTTCTGTGTTAGTTCTCCCTCCTGATAGGATGGAACTGTTATCCCAAACTGAACCTTTATTTCCTGTTTACTAAAGAGCTTGAGAGACGGGATGACCCCGGTTACTGAAGAGACTCTCTATAGCAATGGCTACTATCACATTATACTGTGTAGAGGTATTTTTCACTTAGCTTAACACAAGATATCACTCAAAGTACTCAAGCTTTAACTCAGGAAATGTGGAAGTGCCTATTTTCTTCACACTTTCAGAGTTAAAATGATAGTTTCTATTCTCATCAGAGCAAATCGTAGGACTAATCAAGCCTATTAACCCATTAAGACCTCGCATCTGTGTCACTTTTTGATTTGAGCTAAAAAGCATTATATTACACTTTGGCAATTCAAAAATAGCAAATATAGAAGCTCATAGCGCAGCACCGAGTGCAAGCTTGTAGATCTGCTATTTTTGAACAATCTTGAAAATGTGTGCAAATCTTTGAATACATATTGTTTTAAAGCAAACATTTTTAACTAAAATCTTTGCTTCTGGGGGTCCCTGGAACAAAATATTTTGAGATGGGGGTCGGCGGCCAAATACATATAATGTTGGGGGTCCTTGACATGAAACAGTTTGAGCACCACTGATATAGAAACATACGTTTTGGGATTTAGAAGACATTTGTAGAATCGGAACCTCAGGCCTTTAATGGGTTAATTCAGTTCCTCCGTTCTCTATCTAGTCTGCTTTTTTAAAAATAAACACCGCAAAACTTCAACGCAAACGTTCTCATAGACGTTGTTTACTGTGCTTTTTGCTTCTTACATAATGGACTTACAGCAATGACACTCTTACGATGCCGCCCTGCATTACATGACCACAAATCTAGAGCAAATCAGTACAGGCGTCCATATAATGCACATCGTCAGGGCTGCAAAGCCACAGGTACACACTGTGGCATATCATTAAGTGAGTCATGAGTTCAGAAAGGCCGTCTAGCATCAACATCTTACCGCATGGCCCCTTCAGACAGCACAACAGGGCGCCTCGAAGGCCTTACTTAATACCCGTAGAGTTGATTTAACTCAGAGAGTGCACAAACGGACCCGCGCGGGTCCGTTTGTGCACTCTCAGAGTTAAATCAACACATTTATTTTACAGTGCAGTCAGTGGGTTGTAACAGCTCCCTGATTTAGGTCGCAGCACGTATTGAGGACACAGCATGGGGACGAAAGTTACCTTTTTGTCGACTTACGTGGTGGACCGTGACAACGCGCTGAAACTCTTTGCACCTTCATCTCATGTACAACGTCCCGATTATTTTAAAAATGTTTTGCACCGTAATGTCTAAATATCATGTCGAGGGCTTGGCGCGCAGTGAGTGCAATTTTCTGAATTTTCCAGGAGAGCAAAACCTAACCTTTTCATTGATTGATAGCATGATACTGTCATGATACTGACGTGATATTGACCATGACCATGACCTGGTGGCGCTATAACAGGCCCATGTGAAAAATGTGTGGCAGAGGTTCTGAATTGGCATCCAGGGAGTGTGTGTGCACAGTTTCGCTGTGATCGCTGTGACACATAAAGAGTCAACTTCAACTATGATTGGCTGTAACATTGAGAGGCAAAACAGAATCACCTGAGCTCATAACAATTCATACTTGATTCAGTTTGTAACCATTTTCTCCAACTGCAAGTGGCAATAGTAAAAGTAAAGTATATGTACAAATATATCAGAGTGACAATCATACAGATACAATGATGGATGAACACAACAGTAATCAAAATGCATCAGGGTCATTGCTTTTATATTTGACCCTGTTTTCAGTTTCTGTGAACCATTTCAGTGAGCAGTCTGTTTTCATGTCTTTTTCTTGTTCGCTGATGACATCTTGTGGATATTTTAAGAACTGCAACCACTGGATCACCCCATAGCCACTGGGTAATTATTGCTAACACATTTAATTTGAGCAAATTAAACAAAACCAGTGCTTTTCTTTAAGATATAGACCAGTGGTGGGAAAAAGTACTCAAATGTTCTACTTAAGTAAAAGTATCAATACTGCAATGTAGAAATACTCTCTGTTACAAGTGAAAGTCCGGAATTCAAAATGTACTTGAGTAAAAGTACAAAAGTATATGTTTCAAAATGTACTTAAAGCATCAAAAGTAAAAGTACTCATTATACATAAGGGCGCGCTCTCACCAAAAGTTGGCTGGCCGCTGTTAAACGCAGGTTGTGCGCGGCCACAGTTTTTTGCAGCCAGCGGATTCTAAAAAAACGCTGTGACGCACCTGTCACTCACATTCAAGACCGTCCCCGTAGCCCGCAACGCCACTAGACAAAAACATGTCTTTGCACTTTCACACTTGGGGTTCGTACATCTACATACACATTCAGATTTAAAATATAAAGTGCTTACCCCATGGCCACGGATGTTACAATCATGTACAGGCCCTCATAAGTATCCGTATCTTCCGTATTGTTCAATAAAAAGCATTTTAATCCAATCAGTGGTCATTTTCTCCGTATGCTTTCAACTGCGCGACCCTAGCGGTTGAGAGGTGTATTGCACTGTTGGTACATTATAACTCTATGGGGAAATGGCCACCAATCGGTTATAATGCTTTTTATTGAACAATACGGAAGATACGGGTACTTCTGAGGGTCCGTACATGATTGTAAAATCCATGGCCATGGGGTAAGCACTTTATATTTTAAATCTGAATGTGTATGTAGATGTACGAACCCCAAGTGCACAAATTATAAAGTACTGGGTGAGATGCAACAGCTACAACCAATTGGTCCACTGAGAGCACCATGTTGCTTCCTGAGTCTTGGGACGGTCCGCCTTCGACTCACCCGATTGGACAGAGGGGTAAAATCAGCTCCTGCCTCCAGCAGTTACAGGTTGTTACACACCGGCGAATATAGCGAATATACGCAAAATTCGGACTCGTTCCGAATAATTAAAAGACGCTTTTTCGCTTCGCTTTTTTGCTTTTTCGCTCCATGTACGGAGCCATTGACTTTATAAGGTTTTTAAAAAAAACACATTATTCGCACGAAAAAATCGCCCCGGTGTGTAAGGACCTATAT
>NC_139942.1:3650806-3660806 GCF_963454915.1 Gymnoscopelus microlampas
ATATACTTTAAGTACTGATTATGCAGAATGTACAATTTCACACGTTTTCAAATGTATAAAATGTATGAAACAAATGTTTCAAAAATGGCTCACATTGTGAGCTTGTAGATCGGCTATTTTCAAATGGCCGAAATGTATATAGAGCTGAAGTGGTTAATGTATGTTTTGTAATAATAATAATAATCAAAATCTACAAAGTAACCAGTAACTAAAGTTTTCAAATAATTTCAGTGGAGTAAAAGTACAATATTTGCCTCTGAGATGTAATGGAGTAGAAGTAAAAGTAGCCTACTGCAAATTGGAAATACTCCGGTAAAGTTAAAGGTACCTCAAAATTGTACTTATAAGTACTTGAGTAGGCTACATGTTCTTAGTTACTTCAACACCACTGGTGGCTTGTTTCTCTCTTAAGATCTGGCAACGCTGACAATAAGCTCCCAGCCACCAGAGTGAGCAACCCATTACATACTAGGCTACTGTGAGAGACAGACAGTGTTACTACTGTGTTATTACTGTCCTGTCCTGTCCTGTTCTATAGCCTATACTGTAGGATGGATAGATGAATAAAGGATGCTGTGAGGACATAGAACCATCTCTGGACTAATACATCTGTTCTTCAACACTTTGGACTTTTACAAGTATATGCAGAGTGAGTTCATGTATGTTTATTCTTCTTTTTAGACAGTGGTGGAAAAAGTACTTGGATGTTTTACTTAAGTAAAAGTATCAATACTGCAGTAGAAGTACTCCGTTACAAGTAAAAGTCCAAAATTCTAAATTTACTTGAGTAAAAGTACAAAGGTATTGGTATCAAAATGTACTTTAAGTACCAAAAGTAAAAGTACAACATTTTTTAAAATAGAAGATCTACAAGTAGACTACTTGAAGATCTGCTATTTTCAAAGAGCCTAGGTATAAAATAGGGCTAAAGCGGTTAATGTATGTTTTATAGTATAATAATTGATCATAGCAAAGTAACTAGTAATTAAAGTTTTCAAATAATTGTAATGGAGTAAAAGCACAATATTTGCCTCTGATGTCCTAAGTAAAAGTAATGAAAATTGGAAATACTCCAGTAAAGTAATAATACCTCAAAATTGTCCTTAAGTACAGTACTTGAGTAAATGTACTTAGTTACTTCACACCACTTAATTTACACTCCCATTAGAAGAAAAAAGCTGGCAATGGGAAATAATAATAGTGTATTTAACTTGGATTTAACCACTATAACCTCTAGATAGAATAGATTTAGTAAACTGGGACTGGAATCAGCTTTTTTCTCTCCATCTACACCAACATCTCTCAGACAAAAATAAATCTACAAATTCACAACGCGTGAGCTTGTAGGTATATTTATTTTTGGCTTAATATTCCCCCCCCTGGAATATGTATGTTGGGATTCAAGTAGCCTTGGATCTAGCCCTGAAACATGACTGTCATATCATGACAGTCATGGATGAACTTTAACCTGGTGTTTGCACTTTAACCCCTTTTTGGTCCGTACATCTACACAAACGTTGATATTTCAAATATAAAGTGCTTACCCCATGGTCACGGATGTTACAATTATGTACGGGCCCTCAGAAGTACCCGTACTTTGCGTGTTGTTCAATAAAAAAACATTTTAAACCGATTGATGGCCATTTTCTCCATTTGCTCTCAACGACGCGACCCTATCGGTTGAGAGGTGTATTGCACGTGCATACATTATAACTCTATGATAAAATGGCCACCAATCTGATTAAAACGCATTTTTATTAAACAATACGGAAGATACGGGTAATTTTGAGGGCCCGTACAGAATTTCAACATCCGTGGCCATAGGGTAAGCACTTTATATTTTAAATCTGAACGTTTATGTACATGTAAGGACTGAAAAGGGAGAACGACCAAACAGCAGGTTGAAGTTCACCCATGACGTTCGGGATAGACGACCGTCGTGTGATCCCTGGCTACCTGGATCAAGACTTATCATATTTGATCGAGTCTGACTTTTGCTTTCATCTCGATCAAATACATCTATGACTATGATAGTCTTGATCCATGGTTATGAAGTCAAAACTTCTCTTCCATATCCAGCTTTTGCTTTTTTGATATAGAAACACGTTTTAAACCCGGCATCGTATCGTGACGTTCGTTTTGCATGTTGTTTAGGCCTAGAGGTTAACTTATGATCTGCCATGCATGTGAGCAGACATGCAGACATCTCCGGGACTGTAGCATTCAGTTATCAGATCAGGACACGCAACTCGTTGCTACACCAGTGACAGTGTGATGAGTGAAGGTGCACGTGTTGCCACGCACACGCGCAAGACAGCAGTAGTTACAGCATGTATTCACCACTGGCACTGCTTATGCTTTTAATAATAGACATATTGGACAATTTGCCTAGTGTTTTTAACTTGGCATAACCAGCCTATTTCAAGTGTTTTCTTTTGTTAAAATGAATGTTAAATGATTTAACACTCATTTAAGTTATTTAATTTAAATATCTCTATATTGTGATAATAATCATTGCTATAGAGTTCAGTAACAGCTATAGGCTCTTCCGGTCTCTCCAGCTCTTTAATAATGTACATCTTTAGGTCGGGATACCCATTTTATCCAATCAGGAGAGAGAACTCATACAGGACACACTAGGAGGTGGCGCGAATACAATAAATGAGCAGACAAAAACTGGAACTGGAACACTATAACATTGAAGCTGATGAAATTGGTTGTCTTTCCTGATTGGATGAAATTTGTATCCAGACCGAAATGTATTTTCTGTTCATTTAAGAGCTTAATTATGATGACACATGCATTTCAACATGGGGATCAATGAAGATCAAGCTATAGCAATCCGTCTGTCTTTCTGTCTTTCTGTCTGTCTGTCTGTCTGTCTGTCTAGCATCACACAAAAGTAGCAAAAATAGCAGATCTACAAGCTCACAATGCAAATTGGAAATACTCTAGTCAAGTAAAAAGTAAATCAAAATTGTACTTAAGTACAGTACTTAAGTTAAGTACTTAGTTTCTTTCCACCACTGGTTGCTTGTTTCTCTCGCAAGATCTGGCGACACTGACAATAAGCTGGTATGTGACTGACTCTCTCTAACCTCTCTTGCATTGCTCTACATGTGTGATCCTCCATCCAGCATGGTGGTGGTGGAGGTGTGGCGGTGGCTGGAGGAGCTGGTGTGGCGGCAGGAGTACTGGCTGCCTCCGGGGGTGAGCTGGGCGGACATGGAGCGGCTGGCCCACTCCGAGAGGCCCATGCCCCGCGACCTGCTGCTGGTCGTGCCGCTGAGCCTGGCCTTCGTGGTCCTGCGCTACATGTTTGAAAGGTAAAAAAAAAACGCTGTCACAATAGGCTCTATTCACAGCAGCCATATGATGAAGACATTCACAGGTGTTACCAATGATACTAATGAATGCTCTGTTCCATTCTGGTCAAACAGAGTCAGGGTGCTGATATTGTGCATGTTGGCCCACTGGAAACACTCTGTTACACCAGTGGGTCTACAGCTGGGGTCCAGGGACCCTCTTGGGCTTCCAAATGGCCCCTTACAGGTGTGTAACTCTGAGAGTGTACAAATGGAACCAAATGGACCCGTAAGGGTCCATTTGGTTCCATTTGTACACTCTCAGAGTTATGGTGGTTGTGGAAACCACTGTGCTAGACTAAATGGAACAGTGTCTTCATTAGTATCATTGGTAACACCTGGGAAGGAAGTGATAATATGGCTGCGCACAGCAGCCATATTGGAAAGACATTGGGCCTCTTCTTACTTCCTTAACAGGTGTTACCAATGATACTAATGAAGGCTCTGTTCCATTCTGGTCGAACATCAGGTGGGCTGATGTTGTGCATGTTGGCTCACTGGAGACACCGGTGGGTCACAAAGTGTGGTCCAGGGACCCTCATGGTTCCTTGAGGGGGTTCCAAACAGTGTTGATTATGTCGGCAAATTTTGATTTAGTTTTAGTCATAGTCTTTTGAATAAAATTCCATTTAGTTTTAGTCATACTTTAGTCATCTGAAATGTTTTATTTTTTGTCTAGTTTTAGTCGACTAAATATCATAAAATTATAGTCGACTAGTTGATTTAGTCGACTAAAATGTGTTTTGTCGGTGCCTTGATGGCGTCGTAATGGCTGATTTTACACTTGCATGCTGAAAATAGCCGATCTACAAGCTCACAACGCGTCGCGGCGCGACGCGTTTTGAGCTTGTAGATCTGTGAGCTTGTAGATCTGCTATTTTCAGAGCGCAACACCCGAGTGCAACCAAACATAAGATTACTTCCCTCACTAACATTTTAGTCTAGTTTTTATTTGTTGACGAAATTGTCAATATATTTAGTCATTACGGGTGTGTAACTCTGAGAGTGTACACTGATCAGATCACTGATCTTGTAGATCGTCTATTTCCGTAGAATGTTTGCCTGTTATGACACGCCCCTTAATAGGGTTGCCGGGGGTTCATGTGGTTAGCATGTTTGTCCTTTAAACAAAGCGAGCATCCCACAGCTGTCATTACACTGAGTTATGGCTGTGCTGACATTTTGAGATGATTTGACTACGCTGCAAAGCGCAGTGACGGAAGAAGTACTCAAATGTTTTACTCAAGTGAAAGTATCAATACTGCAATGTAGAAGTACTCTGTTACAAGTAAAAGTCTGGAATTAAAAATGTACTTGAGTAAAAGTACAAAAGTATTGGAAAATAGCAGATCTACAAGCTCACAACGCGCCGCGATGCGACGCGTTGTGAGCTTGTAGATCTGCTATTTTCAAATAGCCTAGGTGTAAAGTAGGGCTGAAGTGGTGTATGTTTAATAATGTAATAATTTTTATCTGCAAAGTAACTAGTAAAGTCTTCAAATAATTGTAGTGGAGTAAAAGTACAATATGTGCCTCTGAGATGTAGTGGAGTAGAAGTAAAAGTATAGACAATTGGAAATACTCCAGTAAAGTAAAAAACACCTCAAAATTGTACTGCTTCATTTTACTCAAGTAGAATAGCAATACTACAATGCAGACATACTCTGTTGACAAGTTAAAGTCCAAAATGTATCTTGAGTAAAAGTACACACAAGTATCGGCATCGAAATATATATAAGTACAAAAAAGTACTCATTATGAATGGCCTATATTGAACAACTTTTTTCAAAAATAGCCGATCTACAAGCTCACAACGCGCTGTGAGCTTGTAGATCGGCTATTTTTGAATGGCCGAAACATAAGATAGGGCTCAATTGATTCATGCATGCTTTGCAATAATAAGAATCAGAATCTACAAACTAACTAGTAACGTTTTCCTATCGTTGTAGTGGATTAAAACAAGTACAATATTTGCCTCTGAGATTCAGTGGAGTAGAGGTATGAAGTATAAAAAAAAAATATTGACCTACTGTAATCGGGTAAATTGTACTTAAGTATGGTACTACTTGAGTAAAGGTACTTAAATACATTAGTTATGGCTGTGCTGACATGTTCAGAAAGCCGGTATGATTTGACTATAGGCTGCAGAGCGACTCCACGCGTCGTTTGTCAAACACAACGAACGACAGAGGATTTGACTGAAAGGAGGCGCGCGCATGGGTGTGTGTGTGTGTGTGTGTGTGTGTGTGTGTGTGTGTGTGTGCGTGCGTGCGTGCGTGCGTGCGTGCGTGCGTGCGTGCGTGCGTGCGTGTGTGCGTGCGTGTGTCTGTGTACTTGTGAGCACCAAACGTCCCCACAAGAATAATAGAATATGACAAATAGATGTTGTGAGGACCATTTTCTTGGTCCTCACAAGATAAATTGTTATTTTATGGTTGAAAAAAGATTTGTAGAGATAAGTTTACAATTAGAAAAAGATTCAGATTGGGGTTAGGTTCAGGATTAGGCCTTTAGAGGTTAGGTTTAGGGGGTCGGGGTTGTAGATTTTCCCCTATTTTATACTTAGTTGTGCGGCGATGTCAAACACCGGAAAATAGCAGATCTACAAGCTCACAACGTGTCGCAGCGCGACACGTTGTGAGCTTGTAGATCTGCTATTTTCCGGCTTTAGACTTGCGGTTAAAAATGTTCCAAAAAAAATTATAAATCAATCATAAAATCAGCTTCCTAAAATGTTGATGTCCTCACAAATATAGTAATACAAACGTGTGTGTGTGCATGTGTGTGTGTGTGTGTGTGTGTGTGTGTGTGTGTGTGTGTGTGTGTGTGTGTGTGTGTGTGTGTGTGTGTGTGTGTGTGTGTGTGTGTGTGTGTGTGTGTGTGTGCGTGCGTGCGTGCGTGCGTGTATTACTGTACTTGCGAGGGCCGCATGTCCCCTCAACTATATTTAGTAGCATTTGAGAGATAGCCTACACATTGTGAGGAGTATGGTCCTAATAGTCCTCAAAAGAGAAATGGTTGTTTTATGGTTAAAACTGTTTCTTTGTTATAGGTTCTAGAGGTCAGGTTTAGGGGTTAGTTGTGCGGGCAATGTCGCACAACGAAGAATAGTCGATCTACGAGAGCTGGTAGACCAAGCTATTTCTAGCTATATTCAATGCCATCCTAATGTGTTGATGATATTAATACAAACCTGTGTGTGTGTGTGTGTGCGTGTGCGTGTGCGTGTGCGTGTGCGTGTGCGTGTGCGTGTGCGTGTGTGTGTGTGTGTGTGTGTGTTAGAGCTGCCTGTGAGCAGGTGTTGTGGCAGGTTATGTATTGTTAGCATTAGCACCGGTCTGTAGGGAATAGAGATGCATACAGACAGACCAGCGTTGCCATGTCTGCTTATTTATAAGTGACTTTGGTCATGTACATATTGTTGAGGGGTTTTGTCGGGCTTGTTTCTAACTTTCCATATTTGGGCTTCCTTCCTTTCTAACGTTGTCTAAACCAGCGGTTCTCAAACATTTTCACGTCAAGGGACCACCCAAATTATCATGTATTTGTAGCTACACTGACCCCCCAACTGAAAATATTTTAAGCCAGGGACCCCCCCAATACAAGAATTGTGTTGTTAAAATGTTTAAACAAATATTCAAGCAATTGCAAGATTTATTTGAAAATAGCCACGCGTGCGTTTGTGTTTTTGTGTGTGTGTGTGTGTGTGTGTGTGTGTGTGTGTGCGTGCTTGCGTGCGTGCGTGCTTGCATGCACGTGCTCATGCTGCCTACAGTTGCTTCTTTTGGGCTTGTTTTCGTATACAGACCTGGCCGCATGTTTCTCTCGCAAAACCTGGCAACGCTGGCTGCAGACAGACAGTGTCGTATTGTTAGCATTAGCACAGGTCTGTAGGGAGCCACCTGCTCTATAACAACACCATGCAAACCTCACCCTCAATTACATCTGTTTTAGTAGCAGAGAAGTCATGTATCACCAGTGGTTCTCAACCTTTTCAGGCCGTGACCTCCAAAATAATCATCTTTGAACCGGGGACCACCCAAAATAATCATATTTTAAATGGGAACCACCCACAAAATCATATTTGAACTGGAGACCCCCCACAATAATCATATTTGAACTGGGGACCACCCACAATAATCATATTTGAACTGGAGACCACCCAAATTAATCATATTTGAACTGGGGACCACCCACAATAATCATATTTGAACTGGAGACCACCCACAATAATCATTTTTGAACTGGGGACCACCCACAATAATCATATTTGAACTGGAGACCACCCACAATAATCATTTTTGAACTGGGGACCACCCACAATAATCATTTCTGAACTGGGGACCACCCAAAATAATCATATTTGAACCTGGGACCACCCAAAATAATCATATTTGAACCTGGGACCACCCATAATAATCATATTTGAACTGGGGACCACCCAAAATAATTATTTTTTAACTGGGGACCCCCACTTTGAGAACCATTGATCCACAGTAGCATCTATCTGCATGTGGGCAGTGTTCCTCGGGGAAGGAGACTGGTGCGATTAGCATGGTTCAAGTCCAAAGATAACACAGCAGATAAAACATCAGCTATGCATGGCATCTGCGTGAGCACACACACACACACACACACACACACACACACACACACACACACACACACACACACACACACACACACACACACACACACACACACAACGTGTGAGCTTGTAGATCTGCTATTTTCAAACATTTCGGTACTTTTGCTTTTGGTACTTTAAGTATATTTTGATGCCAATACTTTTGTACTTTTACTCAAGTAACATTTTGAACACAGGCCTTTTACTTGTAACAGAGTATTTTTATATTGTGGTATTGCTCCTTTCACTTACAGTAAGTAAAATATCTGAGTACTTCTTCCACCGCTGGTAAAAGGTCAAAGTATAAAGGTGGAGATCACTATCAGCTCTGCTCTGACCACGCTTATCTTTCACCCTGCATGCTTTGTTGTGCCTACTTAAGCAAACAATAGGGTCATTAAAAGGTGTTAAATGTTAACATAAATTATGCCTGGGTGGTGAGACCAGTGTGTGTGTGTGTGTGTGTGTGTGTGTGTGTGTGTGTGTGTGTGTGTGTGTGTGTGTGTGTGTGTGTGTGTGTGTGTGTGTGTGTGCGTGTGTGTGTGAAATTCTTTTGAAATAATGTTAGATCATTTTTCTTTGTATTTAATATAATTCAGGAAATAAATAAAAAAATAGGCGATTTTTTTGAAAATATGTTTTAAATAATAATGAAAAACAAAATGTAAGAAACGGAAAAATAAGGGGAAATTTACTCGCGACCCATAACAATTGATCCGCGACCCAAACACGGGTCCCGGCCCACTGTTTGGGAAACACCAGATGTGGAGTGTTGAGCAGGGAGGGACAGATGTATCTGATCTGTTATCTGATCTAGTCTCTTACCAAAATGCTCTCTCTAGAGAATGTGTTTTACAGTCAGAGGAATTAGAGCGGCACTCACGGAAATGACCCTCACGTACAAACAGAGCTCTCTGTGCCAATGAAATGCAAGAATTCCTTTGACTGAACCTGCAGGCAAACCCATTTCCAGTGGTGTAAAGTAACTAAGTACATTTACTCAAGTACTGTACTTAAGTACAATGTTGAGGTATTTTTTTTACTTTAGTAGAGTATTTCCAATTTCCAATACTTGTACTTCTACTCCACTACACTTGTTTTGAAAACTAGTTACTAGTTACTCTGCAGATTTTGATTATTATTACGAAGCATGCATTAACCACTTCAGCCATATATACATTTCCGCCATTTGAAAATAGCCGATCTACGTTATTTAATTCTCGTTCTCATAAATAAAATTTAAAAAAATCGAATAATTAAAAAAAAAAAAAAAATCCCTTCCCATCACCAGGGGGGCTGCAACCCCCGTAGCCCCCCCCCTTCCAGCGCCACTGCCGTGGCGGTCCCCGGACCCCGCTCTGACAACTATAAATAAGTTGTAATTTTATAATAATATAAATTTTGGGGGTCCTTGACATGAAAAAGTTTGAGCACCACTGATAAAGAAACATACGTTTTACAGAAAACTGTTGGGATTTAGAAGACATTTGTAGAATCGGCTTCAAGTCTTAATGGTCCTCACCGTGGGTTTTTTGGGCTTCTTCCTCGCGGAAGACACAGGCTGGGGCGCTAACCCATATACTGCTCCAGGGTGCAGCATGGGTCCAATCTATAAAGAACATCTCCTGGGAACAGTGGAATGCAAAATAATGGTCGCCCCCCCCCCCCCACAATGGATCAATATTAGCTTAGTCAATCTTGTGTCTTCTGTTTACGTTGCCCCCCAGGTACGCGGCCCCGCCCATGGCCAGGTGTGTGGGGGTGAGGAACAGAGTGCAGGTGACAGCGGCCCCCTCCCCAAAGCTGGAGGCCTTCTACATCCAGCAGGGCAGGCAGCCTACGCAGGTTTGCTCTCACAACACCCACACAATATACTCTTTTGGCCTCAGGGCACCCCCCTGTAAATAATGTTTACATTTATGCAGTGGTGGAAAAAGTATACTCACATTTTTTTACTTCAGTAAAAGTATCAATACTGCAACATAAAAAATACTCTGTTACAAGTAAA
>NC_139942.1:3665806-3780806 GCF_963454915.1 Gymnoscopelus microlampas
ATTATAGAAATACTCTGTTACAAGTACAAGTCCAGAATTCAAGATGCACTTGAGTAAAAGTACAAAAGTATTGGCATCAAAATGCACTTAAAGTACCAAAAGTAAAAGTACTAAAATGTTTGAAAATAGCCGATCTACAAGCTCACAACGCGTCGCGATGCGGCGCGTTGTGAGCTTGTAGATCTGCTAATTTCAAATAGCCAAGGTATAAAATAAAAGCTAAAGTGGTTAATGCATGTTATATAATATCATAATTTATATCTGCAAAGTGCAATATTTGCCTCTGAGATGTAATGGAGTAGAAGTAAAAGTATTGGAAATTGGAAATACTCAAGTAAAGTACAAATACCTCAAAATTGTACTTAAGTACAGTACTTGAGTAAATGTACTTAGTTATTTTACACCACTGCAACAGCGTCACACAAAAGCATCAAAAAGTAGCAGATAGTAGCTACTTAGACAAGATAGTAGCAGATAGACAAGCTCGAAACGCGTAGATCTGCTACTTTTTGATGCTTTTGAATTTGAATCCTGAAAAGTAGCCTAACAATTTTGGACATATGAGGTTTCCACCCGACAGACAATGGCCGGGTTTCCCAAACGAATTTAAAGCTCATGCGTAGCCTAGAAGCTGCGTGCAGCTGCGCAGTAGCAACCCCGCTGCGCCCTATCTTCGTTAGTATCAGCTGTGTGTACCCAACGTGCCGTCTAAACTGGCTTCTGGAGACAGCATTGCCGCAGGTTCTCAAGCGCACGGTGTTAACGTCTGTGCTAAAACTACACTCCGGAGGCAGCATGCACGTAAAGAGCTCCTGGACGTAAGCCTACGTCAACTACGTAGTGCTGCCCTACTATAGTATAAACACCCTTTGCATACATATATATATATATACAGAATTTTGCAAATATACACAGATAAAGTCGCACCTTTATCTAAACTACCTTTATATGTATTGGACACTTACATTTGTTTAGGTACATTCTGTAATGTATTAAAATGTATTTTAAGGTGACATTTCAATGATCTTAAATGAACACGGCGGCCATTGTTCGCCGTTCAAAAAATTTCAGAGGATAGAGGGGGCGTCCCCCTGCATGATTGACAGCTTTTAGCACCAATGGGGGGAATTTACTTTAGGAAAGTTTAGGAATATATATATATATCTATATATCTATATATATAGATACAGATATATATAGATATACAGTATAGATATATATATAACGGCGCGTAACGGGCGACGCCTCCCCAAAAAAACAGACATACATACAACAAACACACTGCGCCATGCCGTGTTGATATAACTTGCAGATCTGTTATTTTGGGGCGAGCGGCTGTTAGGTAGCCCCCACACTCAAATTAGCGAGAAGTGGCGTGCAAAAGACCTAACTATCGGGCTCAGTCTTATTGGCATGACTGGTAACGCGTTGGCTGGCGAGTGGGAACTTCGGGTTCGATCCCAACTCACTGCTTCCACTACATATTTATGAACCCGGCGTTGATAAATTATAGCATGATCCGATAAAAATGCTGTCGGTGACAGAGCCAATTGTGTCCTGAAGCAGTCCACTGTAAATACAACGTTTGAATAATATATTTATATGCATTAAATTACATCTACAAGCTTATGAGGCGTTGTGAGCTTGTAGATCTGCTATTTTCAAAAGATTTTTTAACCATTCACAGCTGTCACTTTGTGAGAGGAACTGCACTTTCATCATAACGTTTAACTATAAAACTTCGAAATTAAGGAAACATATTTAGCTCAGCATCATTTATATAACTTTAGTTAACTTGGCATATGCTTAATATTTTTATTAGATGATCGGATCATCCGTGAGAGTACGATTTGTAAACTTCGGGTTCATGCATAGAGGACGAAGCACTGCAGCCGCTCGCCCTACCCAAAAGAACAGATCTGCAAGCTATCGACACGGCATGTCGCAGTGCGTTGACAGCTTGTATGTCTGTTTTTTTTTGGGGCACGTTACGCACCAGCCCGGCCGTAATATATATATATATATACACATACACGTGTGTGTGTGTGTGTGTGTGTGTGTGTGTGTGTGTGTGTGTGTGTGTGTGTGTGTGTGTGTGTGTGTGTGTGTGTGTGTGTGTGTGTGTGTGTGTGTGTGTGTCTCGGTCTTTTCATAGATCTATTTCGCTACGATGGGTGTTACAAGCGGCCCAGGGCGCTCGTTACAAACTGCTGCGTTGAACAGCACTCGAGGCTACGTTTCTCGGGGGCGTGGCTGGGGGGTAGGCTGCGTGCATGCTGATGGCAGAATGTAGTTTTAGCACACACGTAACTCCGTGCACTGGAGAACCTACGACTATGGTGTCTCGTGAAGCCAGTTTAGATGGCACGTTGCCAGGTTACAACCACCTGCTACTAATGAGGGAGCGTAGGTTTGCTGTGTAGGAGGCGCTTACGCAAACTGAGTAGGCTGCGCATGACCTGAAATCTACGTGGCTGCTGAGGGCATGACCTGAAATCTACGTGCCTGCTAACGCCTGTGACGACACACGTTAGACCCGTCGTAGGACCTGCGCAGCATCTCTACGAAGCATCTCTACGAAGCTGTTTGGGAAACCCGGCCAATATCATTAAAACACGTCTACGCACATTTCCTGGTTGAACTCGGTTCATTTCCTCAATGCGACAAGTATTCCTTCTTTGATGCCAACTGTAAAAACCAATGGGAAAAACCCATTAAAAAAAACATTTGTAATGAGCCTCCATCAAATGCTAACGTCACAAAAAAATGCACTTCCTGTTACTGTAGGTACCTTTTTTTTTCTTTTCCTGCGTCGTTAATTATTTCAGGGTGTTAAGTTTCAAGGACTTTTAACGTGCTTAATTGGTGGCTACAAATATGCAGTGGTGGAAAGTACCTACTGTACTTAAGTGCAGTTTTGAGGTACATTTACTTTACTTGGGTATTTCCATTTTTTTGATACTTCTACTCCACTACATCTCAGAGGCAAATAATATTTGCCTATTGTGTTTTTTACTCCACTACAAGTATTTGACCGCTTTAGTTGCTACTTTGCAGATTTAGATTATTAATACAACACTTGCATTAACCACTTAAAGGGGATTTTTCATAACTCCATCCCGGGTGGAGTTAAAAAACAGCTAAAAACCTGTGCCAATAGGCCTCGTGCTAGATCGCGTATTTTTGTCCCTTTTTTTTTGAGAGAGAGAGAGAGATCTGACGTTAGTGACAGAACACTATGCAACGTGATTGTCTTGAATGCGTCCCACCGGAAGTCTTGCTTGACAAAATTTCAATCTCGAGATTTCAATCTCGAGATTTCAATCTCGTCAACTCGACAACTTTGAGTACTTTTAGTTTGGCACAGTAATTGATGACAATAGTTTTGTACATTTACTCAATACTTGTTTTTTAATACAGGCCTTATAGTGATATTAAGTATCAAACAAAACAAAAAGCAACAACATATGAGTACTTCTTCCACCACTGAAAAGTACTTTTATTTGAACGTGCAAAATGGTGTCTATAAGTATGCTTTGCCCCTCATACAGCTGGAGATTTCTCTTCTACATCACTGCTTTCCTGGCTGGGCTGGCGTGCTTGATAGATGTAAGTTTTCATTCAAATACATTTATTATATTGTTGCTCTCGGGCAGAACCTCCATATTTTAACTAACTTTTTCTCCCCGTAAATGAATGCCCCACGTCGTCATATCTACAAGCTGAAAACGTGTCCCGATGCGACGCGTTTTGATCTTGTAGATCTGCTGTTTCTTTCTTTTGAACCCTGAGAAGTAACAGTTTGTGACAAATTAGGTTTGCACCCGACAATAACGATATTATAGTTCACAGTCCACGATATTATAGTTCATTTCCAAGTATAGCCATGCTGCTTGCCATGCCTTAACCCATTAAGACCGGGAACGCATCCGTGTCTCATTGTTACATTTCTTTGGCTATTTTTGAAAATCCGTGAAAATGGGTGCAAATCTTTGAATATATAAATATATGTTTTATATTCTGGGGGTCCCTGGAACAACATATTTTGAGATGGAGGTCCGCGGCCAAATACGTATAATTTTGGGGGTCCTTGACATGAAAAAGTTTGAGAACCACTGATGTTATAGCAGCATAAGTTTGGATTTGGAAGACATTTGTAAAATCCCCCAGAAGCAAAGATTTGAGTTACAAATGTTCGCTTTGAAAAAATATATATATTCAAAGATTTGCACACATTTTCAAGATTTTTCAAAAATAGCAGATCTACAAGCTCATAGCGCGGCACTCGGTGCCGCGCTATGAGCTTGTAGATCTGCTATTTTTGAGTAGCTGCCAAAGTATAAAATAATGGTTAAAGTGGTTACACAGATGCGTTCCCGGTCATAAAGGGTTAAGGTGTTATCAGGTTGGTTAGACAGCCACAGGGAAACGAGACAAACCAGTCGATACTGGATACATGTCACGACAGCTCTATCTCTCCATCAGTGTGCGCACATGGGGACGCATCGATTAACGCGATCGATTCAAGCTCGAGCTTGTAGATCTGCTGTTCTTTCATTGTACGAAGCTATCAATATGTCAATTAGTGCACGTTCCGATTGGCTATGACTGAATTTCATGTTTGTGGGCCCTGGGTAGGCAACCCGGCCTGGCATTGTAAATGGTGCATTTATGTAGCGCTTTTATCCAAAGCGCTTTTACACAGATTGTGCATTACATTCACCCATTCACACACACATTAGTCTCGCGTAACCAGACCCAACTGAAAATGAAAAACAGCGACCTCTGCTGTTTGTTATATTGTCTGTTGGGTCTGGCAGGAAGCAAACGTAACACCAGTGCGCACGGAAACCGGGGTTTCATGTCTGCCTTCAGCGCATCACTTCCGGTTGGTGCGACTATGTTTTCATTCCCACTAACAATATTTCTACACGGAACACTAACGCCACTTCTCCCAGAGAACATGGATGGTTTTGGTTATAAGCCCACTTGTTTCTATGATGAAAGAGTAAGTTAAAATGTGAATATCTTTCCGTGGTTTTGTCTGCTCCGGACGCTATTGTTAAATTAGTTTCGGCTAGTTTTGAGGGGGGAAGGGCGGACGGACACGTGAATCCCGCCGACTACATTTGATTGGGTAAAGCGTGGCCTGCTTCCTGATCTGAAGGCACACCCACTTGAAACCAATGTGCACGGGTTGTCAACACGGCTACCGACAGATTCTAACGCAGAGCAGAATCTGTTCTTGAGAGATTACACACACATTCACACTCCGATGGCGGAGGAAACCATGCAAGGCACCAACCTGCTCATCGGGAGCAATAGGCTCTATGCACAGCAGCCATATTGGGAATTAATTGGGCCCCTTCCTTACTTCCTTCACAGGTGTTACCAATAATACTAATTAAGGCTCTGTTCCATTTAGTGTAGCACAGCGGTTGTCTTATTTTCAAGGACCCCCATAACTGTGAGAGTGTACAAATGGAACCAAATGGACCCTTACGGGTCCATTTGGTTCCATTTGTACACTCTCAGAGTTACACACCCACCATAAGGGGCCATTTGGGAACCAAATTGGAGTGTTTCTAGTGAAACAACATGCTCAATATCAGCACCCTGACCAAGAATGGAACAGAGCCTTCATTAGTATCATTGGTAACACCATATGGCTGCTGTGCATAGAGCCTATTAGGGGTTCAGCGTCTTGCTCAAGGACACTTCGACACTAACTCTGGGGGGAGCCCGGGACCGAACTGGGATCCTCGCGGTTCACCATCCGGCAGCTCTACGGGCCACTCTACCCCTGAGCCACTGCCACCCCCCAGCTCGTGAGCTTGTAGATCTGCTATTTGTGCTATTTTTAAAAGAGTGAAAGTGACAGTAGTTTTATAAATATTGAACCAATGAAATGTATTAACGAGAGCTTAAATAGTAACTCCATTGGAACCATTGGAACACAGCCAACTTTTTATACCCTGAAAATTTTTATACCCTGAAAAATAACGGTTTTAGACAAGGTTTACACGTTGTGTTACTGTGTTGTTATCATGTATATATCATGTGAATCCTATAACAGAAAGAATCGTTTCTGCCCCTCTGTAGAGACCATGGTTCTGGGACCCCAAGGAATGCTGGAGGCACTATCCACTACAGGTCGGAACATGGCGGATCATTCTGCTTCCTCATTCTCACATGTTATCACTTTACAAACTGTTTACCTCCTGTACGCCAGGGGTTCCCAAAGTTGGGGTCGCGACCCCAAGACACTGACAGTGGGGTCGCGAAATAATTTTGGCTCATAAAAAAAAAAAAAAAAAAATTAACAGAATGGATGAAATATACTCTAAAAATGATTACAAATAGTACATTTTACCATTTTAATACATTACAAATGCACACCGAATGTGCAAGTTTATGTGCATAAATTACCTCGAGGGTTAGGTGGGGTCGCGTCAATGGGCGCATCATTTTGGGGTCGCGGGCTGAAAAGTTTGAGAACCCATGCAGACACACACACACACACACGCATGGGTTAATGCAGTGGTTCTCAAACTTTTTCATGTCAAGGACCCCCAAATTGACATGCATTAGGCTACGGACATTTAATGGCATTTATACCGCTGGGACCCAATTTATATGGTAAAATCAATGTTAATTTAACTCTGAGAGTGTACAAATGGAACCAAACGGACCCGTTAGGGTCCGTTTGGTTCCATTTGTACACTCTCAGAGTTACAGACCCATAAGGGTCCATTTGGTTCCTGTCCAACATTTAGCTGGGGACAACCTGGAACCCCCTCAAGAACCCCTGGGGGTCCCCGGACCCCACTTTGAGAACCAATGTGTTAATGAATGTCTTTCATCTCCCTACAGCCGATGGAGAGAGTCCATTACTGGTACTACATGCTAGAGCTGGGTTTCTACACGTCTCTGCTGCTGCGCATCTACAAGGACATCAGGAGGAAGGTATGAAGAGACACACCCTCTACCTTTTTCACTTCAAGGACCACCGGTTTGATATACAATAGGCCACTGGTTCCCAAACCAATTTGTGGGTCGCGGACACATTTGTGTGGGTTGTGAGGACATTTCCACCCTTTTCGTTTCTTTTTTTTTTCATTTCATACATTAAAAACATTTTTCAAAAGAATTTCATGAATACAATAAATGTAAATAAATTCCATAAATTCCACAAATGTAACTTTTAAGAAGTGAAAACAGCAACACGATTGTTTTACGGAGTATCATTTAGGCTTAAGAACCTCACAACCAACACGAGGCAGACACATTTAAACTTTAATTTGTCCGCAGACCGGGCCATCCGATTTTTTTTACCATTGTGACTAAATTTAGACCAAATCGTCTCTTCTAAGCAGGGTAAAAAATGCCCTGACATAGCAATGATATGTGAAATATGCCGCATTCATCTTGAAAGCAAAATTTTGATTTAGTTTTACTCATAGCCATTTAGTTTTAGTCATATTTTAGTCATCTGAAATGTTTTACTTTTAGTCTAGTTGGCGATCTATAAGCTTGTAGATCGCCTATTTTCAGAGTGCGACACCAACCATTGATAAAATTACTTATTGTCTTAGATCTACTGGATCTCTTCTCCTCTAGTCCCTAACATTTAGTCTAGCTTTTATTTGTTGGCAAAATTGTCCTTGTATTTAGTCATAGTTGTAGCCATTACAGCTTCGTTTTTATTCAGTTTTTGTTTTGTTTTCGTCGGTGGAAAAGGTAGTCGACGGACATTTTTGGCCATAGTTTTAGTCGACTAAATATGTTGTTTTGTTTGTTTTCCATCAGGATTTTAAGGAGCAGGTGATCCACCACATCGCCACCATCTTCCTGCTCAGCTTCTCCTACTGTGCCAACTACATCCGTGTTGGAACCCTGGTTATGTTACTGCACGACTCCTCTGACATTGTGCTAGAGGTAACACACACACACATACACACTATTTTAGATCTTCAAATGTATAAATCACACAAAAGCTTCAAAAGAAAAGAAAACCAAAAAAAGAAAAGAGCATATATACAAATCTTAATTTCTAATCCTGGTGGCTTTTTGCTGGCGAGGAAACTCAAGCTGTTAAAAAGTATACTTCTGCCATCTAGTGGCTCTTTTGTGTAACTGCAGTGTGTGCTCCAAATCAAACAGCAGGGTCTGTCTCTCCAGCTCTTTAATAAACAGAAAATACATTTTCAGGTAGGTAACACAATTTCAGCCAATAAGGAGAGAGTACCTATTTATCAGCTTCATTTTTATAGTGTTCCAGTTCCAATTTGTCTGCTCATTTCTTTGTGTCATCACTTCCTTGTTTAATATGTATCACTCTCCTGATTGGATACAATTGGTATTCCGACCAAAACATGCATTTTCTGTTTAATAAAGAGCTGGAGCGACATGGAGACTCCTGTTACTGAACAAACACTCTATAGCAATGATTACTATCAGAATATAGAGCTATTTAACGCTTATTTTAAACAAAGAAGACAGTACGGCAGAATTCACAGTTTGAAGACAGTATAGCAGTACAGTAACACAACCATGCTAAAAGGGATACACCAAAGAAGCCTCATTAGTTAGAGGATTTTAGCAAGATGTTTGGACCATCTGTGAAAAAATGTACTACGAATAGCTTTCTTCACCAATGTGTTCTTATATGTCCAGAATCACCTCTCAATTAATGCAAACCCAAATCCTCGTGGACAATCCTGGAGAGCCAATCAAAGCCCAGAGGGCTTGGGTGAAAAATATGGGGGGGAAAAAATGAACTTGTGAGGTGTCTAACTAGGGGTTTTCAGGGGTGCTGAATCTATTCCAACCATTATTTATGTGTAAAAATGTCTCCCTCTCCATCTAATATTGGTATATTGGTTATTGTTAAGCTGTAATGTACAGCACAGTGTATAATAAATGGTAGGGGATTGGGGTGTTGTTGAATTCCTTCTATTCTGAAAAATAAATTAAGAAAATATTGCTAAACACTTGATAAGAGTGTACACCTACTGTGCACATGCTCAGTTGGATACACTGTCTGCATGTGGGAACTAAGGAGCCCTGAGGGCTTGGGTGAAAACATTGAAAAGTCTAAAATTAACTTGTGAGGTGTCTAACTAGGGGTTTTCAGGGGTGCTGAATCTATTCCAACCATTAGTTTTGAATACAAAAAACAACTCATTTTCCATAAGAACATATTATTATTACATATTGCAAGAAAAATGTAAAGTAAGAAATGTGCAGTATTGATACAACCTGGTGTTAGTCTTACTCAGCCAACTCCTTATCTTCCTCACTCCTTTTCTCGTCTGCCTGGTTGATGTTCTTGCATTCTCCATTACACTTGCCACAAGCAGATATACACTTGACCCCCTGCTTTTTACAGCAGCACCTGCGTGTACTACAGTCTCCCTCACAGTTGCAGCTGATGAATTTCAGTAGATAGTCTGGGGCAATGGGGTCTGTGGTAGGGACTGGTGCATAGCCTTCTCCTCTCAGTTTCCACCCGTAGTCGAGGACATCCAGTGATGGACTTTGTAGCCAGTCTCTGGTTTGGAGATATGCCCGGAGAGAATGTTGCGCTGCAGCTGCTGTAGTCGGGGGTAGTTTCTCTGGTCTGATATTCCCAGCAGCAGCATGCTTGCTGAACATCTCAAATCTCAAGTCCCCCTTTTCTTTTGGTGGTTTCCCGTGGTACATGAGTTTGAAGATGTTTGAGAACCAATGTTGTCACTATTGTGAGGTCAGAGGTGTGACATTATGATCCTCGTTGTCATTCCAGTCGGCCAAGATGTTCAACTACGGTACGGGATGGAGGAAGCTGTGTGACAACATGTTCGTCATCTTCACCGTGGTCTTCCTGCTCACCCGCCTGGTGATCTTCCCCGCCGTGTAAGATGCTGTCTCTTGTCTGTTCACGTCCATTTTGTTTTACTGACACTAGTTTTATGAATGTTACGTGCTGTGTGCGTGTGCGTGTGCGTGTGCGTGTGCGTGTGCGTGTGCGTGCGTGCGTGTGCGCCTGTGTGTGTGTGTGCGTGCGTGTGTGTGTGTGTGCGCGTGCTTGTGGGGAGACTGGGGTCAAAAGTAACACTATATACATTTTCCTTCATAATTCACAGAATACTTGAACTATGCTAGTCATCTTTTGTAGGTATAATATTACAATTGACCCAGGTCACTGTGTTACAATTGCTCCCGATCGGGCAGCCACGATGAAATCCCATATTCTAGATAGAAACACCTAGATTAGCATACTGTAGGCTGCTGGCGTTAATTTGTGACCAATAACATACTGATACAATTCATCTATTTAAATTAGCTGTCATCTTAACTTTAGACAGTAGAAGGAAATGAGATGAAATGATCATTCTACCCTTTCTTTACGCAAAGCGGGGACCCTACTGAGCATGTGCAGAAGTAGTCTCACCCCTCTAGCTTGTTTCTGATTAGAATGATTGAGTGTGTTACATTTGCTACTGACATTTGAATGTTCAGGACTCTTTTACCATTGGCTAATGGTGTCTTAATAAAAAAAAAAACTAGCCTCCAGTGATGGCAAATAGGGTTGTTGTTGACTTGTTTATGTGATGTTTTATAGAATCATAACTAGGCCTGGAATTTAATCATTTTAGGGGCAAGGCCACTTGGCCATTTTGTGAGGGCACAAAGGGGGCAGGAAGGCCATCAAATAAAACAAGATTTTAGTCCATTGAAATAATTAATTGAATTTAAGGGTTAAGGATTATTTATTTTAAATGTAATATGTAGACTATCTGCAGTGAAATAAATCAATTATGGTATGTACAATCTGATCCATGATCAGCCCTGCACCAATCAAAGTTACTGGATTGGTTCAAAGATGACTCGGGGGAGATAATAATTCAGAATCTCAACAAAAGACACTGATGTCTACATGACAAGACAGACACTCTGGTGTCTACATATTGAGAAGAAAGAGACAGAGGAGAAAGTGGTGCAGTCAGCTGGGGCATTAAGGCCACTGTGGCCTCGGCGCATGCCATTTTCTTTGAGGGGCACAAGGTCAAACTGAGGGGCAACGGCGGCCATGGCCTTTGTGGCCTCCCTGAAATTCCTGCCCTGATCATAGCAATCACTGTGTTTATGTGATGTTTTATAGGATCTTGAAGACCACTCTGTTTTCGTCTATGGAGATCTTTCAACCGTTCCCTGGTTACTACTTCTTCAACGTTCTGCTGATGGTGCTCCAAGCGCTCCACGTCTTCTGGGCCGGCCTCATCTTACGGATGGCCTACAAATTTATCTTCTTAGGCAAGGTGAGGGTTCATGTCAAACATGCGCTAATGGCAACACCTCATAAAAGATTTTAATGTTCCATTTAAAGGTACAATCTGTAACTTTCAAGTCCTACCCCGGTTTGAACCTGGGGCCTCCACCCGAGTGACACACTGTTGAGCTATACAGTAATAAGCAGTGGTGTAATGTAACTAAGTACATTTACTACTAAGTACTAAGTAACTACTAAGTACTGCACTTAAGTACAATTTTGAGGTACTTTTATTTTACTGGAGTATTTCCAATTGTCTATACTTTTACTTCTACTCCACTACATCTCAGAGGCAAATATTGTACCTTTACTCCACTACAATTATTTGGAAACTTTACTTTATTAGTTACTTTGCAGATATAAATGATTACATTATAAAACATGCATTAACCACTTTAGCCCTATTTTATACCTAGGCTATTTTCAAATGGCCGAAATGTATATAGGTAATGATCAAAATATACAAAGTAACTAGTAACTAAAGCTTTAAAATAATTGTAGTGGAGTAAAAGTACAATATTTGCCTCTAAAATGTCGTGGAGTAGAAGTAAAAGTATTGAAAATTGGAAATACTCCTGTAAAGTCAAAATTGTACTTGGTTTATAATGCTCAATAGGGTCTATATGCACAGCAGCCATATCGGAAAGAAATTGGGCCTCTTCTTACTTCCTTCACAGGTGTTACCAATGATACTAATGAAGGCTCTGTTCCATTCTGGTCAGAGTGCTGATATTGTGCATGTTGGCTCACTAGAAACACTCCATTTTGGTTCCCAAATGGCCCCTTATGGTGGGTGTGTAACTCTGAGAGTGTACAAATGGAACCAAATGGACCCGTAAGGGTCCATTTGGTTCCATTTGTACACTCTCAGAGTTATGGGGGTCCTTGCAAATAAGACAACCACTATGCCACACTAAATGGAACAGAGCCATAATTAGTATCATTGGTAACATCTGTGAAGGAAGTAAGGAAGGGGCCCAATTCATTCCCAATATGGCTGCTGTGCATAGAGCCTATTGCTATTATATATTCTCTAATCAAAATTTCATTTGATTTAAGCTGTTATAAACTCTGTCATAATAACACTACTCCTGTCCGCTCCTTCCTCCAAGCTGGACAAGGACGAACGCAGCGACGAAGAGAGCGAAGAGGAAGAGGAGGAGGAGGAGGACAAAGACAAAGAAAGGGAGAAAGACAAGAGCGAAGGCTACGGCTGGGAGAGGACAGAGTCTCTGAACTGCAAGCTATCCATGGTGTCTTCCAGCTGTGTTCTGCAGAACCTGGCCAACCACCGGTCCTCTGCTGCTCACAGGATGAGGAAAGCTCAGTAGGAACACTGTCTGGGAAAACTAAACTGTGATGTAAAGTAACTAAGTACATGTACTCAAGTACTGTGCTTAAGTACAATTTTGCTGTATTTTTTTTTACTTTACTGGAGTGTTTCCAATTTTCAATACTTTTACTTCTACTCCACTACATCTCAGAGGCAAATGTTGTACTTTTTACTCCACTACAATTATTTGAAAACTTTAGTTTCTTTGCAGATATAAATTATTATATTATAAAACATACATTAACCACTTTAGCCCTATTTTATACCTAGGCTATTTGAAAATAGCCGATCTACAAGCTCACAACGCGAGCTGTGAGCTTGTAGATCTGCTATTTTTAGTACTTTTACTTTTGGTCCTTTAAGTACATTTTGATGCCAATACTTGTTGTACTTTCACTCAAGTAACATTTTGAACACAAGGCTTTTAGTTGTAACAGAGTATTTTTTATATTGTGGTATTGCTACTTTTACTTAAGTCAAATGGGCATGGTGCCAGTGTGTGCTTGTGCTCAAGGGTTCAATTTGTTGAAAACAAAAAAAAACAGAGTGGGTGACATTTAAAGACTTAAAGGAGTAGTTCACCAAAACAATTACTTATTTTCTATCAATTAGGCTCCATGAAGCCTTGAATTCAAGGCTTCATGGGAGGTGTAAGCCCAATTTACTTCTTTGTATGACAAATAGGGGGAAATAGCAGGTCTACGATCTGTTTTCACTATTTGTTTTATCTTGGTTAAAACAAATAGAGAAAAAAAAGAAGGAAAAAGAAGAAAAAAAAGAAAATGATATTTGGACAAATCTTGACAATAATGTTGACAAATCTTTACACATTTTAATAAGGTTTGTATTAAATTTGTTAGATTTGTGATACAATCAAGAGAGAACAAAATCAGAAACAGGGATAAAACTTGAACGGACATGGGGGTATATCAAAAGCAGAGGCATAGATCCCCCACTAGCTAATCCCACCCCTGACCGTAGGCATAGAGACATATGATAGACGAGTGACATTATCACTCTGTCTGGATGTCAACTCAATTAAGGCCGGGAAATGCATCTGTGTCATTTTAAGATTTCTTTGGCTATTCAAAAATAGCAGATATACAAGCTCATCGAGTGCCGCTTGTAGATCTGATATTTTTTTGAAAGAATCGTGGAAAATGTGTGCAAATCTTTGAATATAAACATATGTTTTAAATAGATTTTGTTTTACTTCTGGGGATTCTACAAAATCTCTTCTAAAGAGATTATAACCAGTGGTTCTCAAACTTTTTTCATGTCAAGGACCCCCCAAAAGGATATGTATAAGTCCGCGGACCCCCGTCTCAAAATATGTTGTTCCAGGGACCACTCCCAGAAGCAAAGATTTGAGTTAAAAATGCTTTAAAAATAATATATATATACATATATATATAAAATTACAAAAACCTTTAACGATTTTTCAAAAATAGCAGATCTACAAGCTCGTAGCACGGCACTCGGTGCCGCGCTATGAGCTTGTAGATCTGCTATTTTTGAATAGCCAAAGTATAACATAATTGTGGTTACTATAAAGGCATTCCCGGTTTTAATGGGCTAATGCTGTATACAGTAGGGCAGACTGTTAAAAAAGCGTGTTTGCAGAGGATGGGTGTGAATAACCTTTGAGTTACTATGGGACCAGTATGATTCTGCATGCAGCAGTGCTGCTATTGAACACTTAAAACACTAGATATTTCCTTGTACATCAAACAGCGTCACGACAAAGCTTGTACTGTACCTCACCTATTTCTTTTCCGAATGTTCACCTATGTTGATTGTTCACCTATTTCTTTGCCGAATGTTCACCTACGTTGATTGTTCACCTATTTCTTTGCTGTACGTTTGCCTATCTTTGCTCTATGTTCGACCTACGTTTCCGTAGGTCGAAACACACTTAGATACCTGATATAAATGCAACCCTCGCTTCCAGATTTCAAACACAGTTTATTTGTTTATTATTTATTTGTATAAGTCGTATATTGTTAAGGTCTACTTTGTTCAGTCCCATGTTATTGTGTCATAAGTGTCAGTCAGTTGGTAGTCTACCTGAATAAACTAACTTTTACACTCGTAACAATAGCTATCTATATTTGTTGTAGTACAGAAACCGGTATTCTAGTCATATTTACATGATATAGTTTTTTGTTTCATGGAGATTAAACCTAATGATTGGATTAAAATGATTCGATGGAGAGTGGTGTGTTTTGCACAGGGGTGTAAAGTAACTAAATGCGACAGTACTTGAGTAATTTCCAAATCTGTTTATTTCCAAATCTCAGTACTTTTACTTCTACTCCACTATTTCTCAGAGGCAAATATTGTACTTTTACTCCACTACAACTATTTGAAAACTTTAGTTACTAGTTACTTTGTAAATTTTGATTATTATTACAAAACATACATTACCCACTGCAGTCCTATACATTTCGGCCATTTGAAAATAGCCGATCTACAAGCTCACAATGCGTCACGATGCGACGCATTGTGAGCTTGTAGATCTGCTATTTTGAAAAGATTCTGGTTTTGCATGGCTCCACGGTACATGTATAAACTCCAAGATATTTCAGACCGACATGAGAAACTGTACTTAATAAAGTTTGACTTGAGTGCTTCAGGATGTTAATCCAATTTAGCCCCATTCATACCATCATGTTTCAAGGATATGGTTTAAAACTCAGTATTAGGATGAGTGGGTGCAGGTACACAGGACTCAGAAAGGTCCATGTTATACAATGTCCAGGTGATTATGGCATGGGCACTGTCTCTGTCCAGCCAGGAAATACAGACCTGGCAACACGTGATTTAAATACATGAACCATTTAACCCATTCAATCCGGGAACGCATCTGTGTCATTATAGATGAATAGCCAAAGACATCTAAACATGACACAGATAATGGGTTAAGGACCAACATTAGTTACCAAGAGAGTCCAAAGGGAGGGAGTGAGGAATGACTCCAGTTTTGCCAGCAGAGGGCGCTTGAAGCACAGTAAGTAATACATGAATTATGGGAAGATTTACCCAAACTGTATGACTATCACAAGTCATTATTACAGTTTTTCACAATTGTTAACACACAAAAAGCGAAAATTCGGCACAATTTTCACAACCTTAACTTCATGTACTAATCGCTCAACCCAATTTGGCACTACTTCACACTCGCTTATCTGCATTAGACTCTGACTTTCCTTCTTTACACTCTGATGTCAATTACATTATCACCTTGTTGTCCAAACATTACACACAATGTTCAGTTGTTGCACACACTTCTCACATAAAATCTCAAAGCATCAATCTACAACACACCTTGTTGTCCAAACACTACACACAATGTTCAGTTGTTGCACACACTTCTCACGTAAAATCTCAAAGCATCAACCTACAACACACAAATAGTCAAATCTCTAAACATTCAGGTCTGGTGAGCAATTTGCACCACCGGGCTGCTCCAGTGCGTGAGTGATTCCAGGACCACCCACATTTTTCCGTTCTGTACCTTCGACCTTCTCCTGTCCTGAATCCCATTGAGGAGTTATTTTGAGCTTGGATGTGGAAGGTAAATGAACGGAACCCACAGAGCCCGGTCCCACTGCTCCAGGCCATGGAGGAGGCTTATTGTGGCGAAGTCACTGTTACAGTTTTTCACAATTGTTAACACACGTTTCTCAAAACAATAACGGCTTTCTCAAAACTGCACACCCAAACTGCAAACCTCACACAGAAAATGCTAAACCCTACTCTCCCTTTGCAAGATGACTATTTGCCATCAAATCTTTTAACTGTTCACAAAATGGAACTCGTGTTTTCATTTGGTACACACAGCCATATTTTCAAATGACACACACATACCATTCATTGAGTACACACAACTAAGCATGTGCTGCACACTACCAAACATTTACAGCACACTGCAGGGCAAAATTGAAAACACAATCATAGAAATGGAACACACCATACGAATGACAATGACTCTGGAGAATGAGCCATTTCTCCTTTTGTAAAATGACTCAGTGTAGGCCCACTTTTTTCATAGTCAAACATAAAACAAAACACAAATATGCAGCCAAAAATGCTTTATTTCTCTACATGATTTAGGCATCATGCCTCCGGTTCATGTCTGGCCAGAGGGCCTCATCCACATCATAGGCAATGTTCTCCCTGTCCAAGCAGCGTTGGAGGAAAGCCTCGAGTGGCGCATGAAGCCCTGACAGACCTCAACAGTGACAAGGGCTGCAATCGATTTTCACGATTTTTGTATAATGACATTTTTCAATTTTGAATTGGAAAAAAATATATTTTACTAATCGAGAATCGTTTGTTTTGAAAAAATCGAAAAAGAATAGGAATCGTGACCGCAAGAATCGGAATCGAATCGTGAGATAGCAGAAGATTCACATCCAAACAGTGACGTCGCCACAAGCCTCCTCCATGGCTTGGAGCAATGGGACCCGGCTCTGTGGGTTCCGTTCATTTACCTTCCACCTCCAAGCTCAAAAGAACTCCTCAATGGGATTCAGGAAAGGAGAATAAGGTTGAAGGTACAGAACGGAAAAATGTGGGTGGTTCTGGAACCACTCACGCACTGGAGCAGCCCGGTGGTGCAAATTGCTCACCAGACCTGAATGTTTAAAGATTTGACTATTTGTGTGTTGTAGGTTGATGCTTTGAGATTTTATGTGAGAAGTGTGTGCAACAACTGAACATTGTGTGTAGTTTGGACAACAAGGTGTGTTGTAGATTGATGTTTTGAGATTTTATGTGAGAAGTGTGTGTAACAACTGAACATTGTGTGTAGTGTTTGGACAACAAGGTGATAATGTAATTGACATCAGAGTGTAAAGAAGGAAAGTCAGAGTCTAATGCAGATAAGGAAGTGCGAAGTAGTGCCAAATTGGGTGGAGCGATTAGTACATGAAGTTAAGGTTGTGAAAATTGTGCCGAATTTTCGCTTTTTGTGTGTTAACAATTGTGAAAAACTGTAAGGTCCTTACACACCGGGGCGAATTCTTCATGCAAATAAATATGTTTTTTTTAAACCTTATAAAGTCAATGCAAGTGTCCACATCAGTCTTGATTAGTAAAATATGTTTTTTTTCAATTCAAAATCGAAAAATGTCATTATACAAAAATCGTGAAAATCGATTGCAGCCCTAGTCACTGTTGAGGTCTGTCAGGGCTTCATGCGCCACTCGAGGCGTTTCTTCCAACGCTGCTTGGACAGGGAGAACATTGCCTGTGATGTGGATGAGGCCCTCTGGCCTATGAACCGGAGGCATGATGCCTAAATCATGTAGAGAAATAAAACATTTTTGGCTGCATATTTGTGTTTTGTTTTATGTTTGACTATGAAAAAAGTAGGCCTACACTGAGTCATTTTACAAAAGGAGAAATGTCTCATTCTCCAGAGTCATTGTCATTCATATGGTGTGTTCCATTTATATGATTGTGTTTTCAATTTTGCCCTGCAGTGTGCTGTAAATGCTTGGTAGTGTGCAGCACATGCTTAGTTGTGTGTACTGTAATGAATGATATGTGTGTGTCATTTGAAAATATGACTGTGTGTACCAAATGAAAACACAAGTTCCATTTTGTGAACAGTTAAGAGATTTGATGGCAAAGAGTCATCTTGCAAAGGGAGTGTAGGGTTTAGCATTTTGTGTGTGAGGTTTTCAGTTTTGTGTGTGCAGTTTTGAGAAAGCCGTTATTGTTTTGAGAAACAATAACAATGTTCTTCAAGAAACTTCTGTACTTTATTCTATGGCGATCTGTAACAATGTGATGTATTGAAAAACACTCCAGTTGTTGTTTGATATAATAAACAATGATTGGTATTTGAGAAACGGTCTAGTTGTTGTGTAATATAATCCTCAAAATGCATTAGTATAGACCCCCCCCCCCCATTTTGATTGATTGAATATTTTATTAGGCAGAAATGTAAAAACAGCACAAGTACAGTTAAAACACTTTGTCTAAAAGGTCCGTCCAAAAAAGTCCTTGCGGTCTTGTTTCCATTGAGGTCCTTAATTCAATATCATAAAAAAATATATATATATATATATAATAAAAAATAAACACTATGCAGAACTACACACTATTATGTATATGTGTCCCGCAAAAACGGGTTCACCTGTCCCTCAATGGGCCTGTTTGGAGGTGGTCACCCTACCCCATTTCTCCAACTCTTTAGTAAATAGGAATATTTTCGGTATCAATTTCAAAGTGAAATTGGAAGCAATGTCTTGCCCGATGTCTCACCGGGAAATGTGTATCCAAAATAATGTGATGAAGCTGGTAAAGACACTGTGTAGGTGAAATACATTATACAGGGTCAAAGGTAGGATTCTCAGGTGAGAGCTGTTAAGACTTATCTGGTATAATAGTGCAGGAGATGGATGTGTGCCAGGTAGGGGGAATCAGACAGACAATACAACATTTAAAACAATGATAAAATGAGTTAGCCTACTCTGTTACAGTGTTTCACAACCTATGTTTTTATATTGTGTGTGTGGAAATCTGTTCTGTGGGTTTATACCTAGAGTTAAAAGAATAAGGTTTATAGGCCTACACACGCATGGACCTTGTTCTGTTGTTCGTCAATCATTGGTGCATCATTATGTTTACTTTAAGGGGGAGTGCTGAGTGTGCGTGCGTGTGTGTGTGTGTGTGTGAGAGAGAGAGAGAGAGAGAGAGAGAGAGAGAGAGAGAGAGAGAGAGAGAGAGAGAGAGAGAGACAGAGAGAGAGAGAGAGAGAGAGAGAGAGAAGGAGGTACTACCTGTAAAAAGAGAGAGTGAGGTGATTACATGTACTTATTGTCCTGAAGCATAGGCTATCCAATAACTTGAGGAACAGTCCTGAAGACATTGAAAACAGGATTTTAGAGACAACCATTCAACCTCCAAGCAGTAAGTAGTCTACTTTATCACTGCAAATGTATGTCTATAGGCCTAATAGGCAACCAAGGTATTGTTATGGTTCTTGCTCCTAGAGTCACCGGAAACGTTCTACGTGTTACTGTACTCCTCCCACAATTTTCACGGTAAACGCACAAGTCATATTTCAAATCAAACTGATTCATCTCTGGTCTATTGATTAATTGAGCTATTATTTGTTTCCTAATTAATTGATTAATCTATCTATTTATTGAGTTCTCATACAGATTTTTAGCGGTGCCAACCGCTCTACACTTGACTTTGTCCGTATGAGCATATGTTATAAGCACGGGATGAGCACGGCAAAGAAGCAACACATACAAACACACGCGCACACACACACACGCACGCACGCACGCACGCACGCACGCACGCACGCACGCACGCACGCACGCACGCACGCACGCACGCACGCACGCACGCACGCACGCACGCACGCACACACACACACACACACACACACACACACACACACACACACACACACACACACACACACACTTGGAGATTGCCTATGCCATCTCTCCTCTCATTGACCACACGTGCCACTGGTTATCAAAGAGGGGTCCAGGGACCCCCAGCGTATGTTATGTCCGTCCGCCCGTTTGAGCACGGGATGAGCACGGGATTTTAAACAGCTATAACTCCAGTTTGCAGCATGCCACCAAGTCCAAATTTGGTATGTGGACTTAGACCACCAATAGGGACGAGCATGAATTGCTGAAGTTATCAAAGCGGGGTCCAGGGACCCCCAGCGTCTGTTATGTCCGTCCGCCCGTTTGAGCACGGGATGAGCACGGGATTTTAAACAGCTATAACTCCAGTTTGCAGCATGCCACCAAGTGCAAATTTGGTATGTGGACTTAGACCACCAATAGGGACGAGCATGAATTGCTGAAGTTATCAAAGCGGGGTCCAGGGACCCCCAGCGTATGTTATGTCCGTCCGCCCGTTTGAGCACGGGATGAGCACGGGATTTTAAACAGCTGTAACTCCAGTTTGCAGCATGCCACCAAGTCCAAATTTGGTATGTGGACTTAGACCACCAATAGGGACGAGCACGAATTGCTGAAGCCCCGCCCCCTCTGTCTGCCCACTGGCTGGCCTTTCAACAGCCATAACTCAAGTTCGCAGCATGCTACCGAGTACAAATTTTGTACATGGACTGAAACCACCAATAGGGACGAACTGTAATTACTTAAGCCCCGCCCCCTCTGTCTGCCCATTGGCTGGCCTTTAAACAGCCATTATTCCAGTTTGCAGCATGCTACCAAGTACAAATTTGGTAAGTGGACTCAGACCGCCAATAGGGACGAACTGAAATGAGTTAAGGCCCGCCCCAAAGGCACCGCTTCCTTCACACAGGGTGTGATTTTTAAAAAGGCATATATTGGCAATGCAGTAAATAGATGGTGTCTATTTAAAATCCTACCAGGTGTACTTAATATGCTATTAATAATGTGGTCACACAGAGAGTTCTCTCTCTTTGAAACATTACACTATATATGGCCCTTCTCCAGGTTGGCGCCATTGAGTTTTTCTCTGTGTGCTGCTTCATTGCACCCTGTCCGTCCATTCTTGTGTCCCCATGTCCGTGTGACCGTCTGTGGACAGCTATTCTCCGGCACCGTTGGCCAGATCGATGTGAAACGGTGCCCACACACTCCTTGGATGCCAGAGCAGAACCTCTGCCCCAAATGTTTCACATGGGCCTGGTATAGCGCCACCAGGAGGCCGATTTTTGCATAACAAATTTTTGACAGATTTTGTCCAAACATCACGCAAATTGGTACTCTATAGTCATTAAATGAAACAGGTCTTTCAGATTTCTCTTATTCCATCCTGATTGACTAAGATTGGCTTCCAAAGTTTGCAGGAGTGCTCCGTTTTGACCAAAATGCCTCAAGTAATGAACACAGCGTGCGATTTGTGAAATATTGCATGCACATTCCCATTAGGCCGAGGAAGAAATTCCAATAGATTTTTTTTTTAATCAGCCTCATGGTGGCGCTACAACAGGCCGATTCACGTTTTACCCATAACTGCACCGAAAAGAAAAACCTTTGCCCTGCATTTTTCACATCTGCCTTTTATAGCGCCACCAGGAGGCCGACTTATGTAAAACATGATTTTTATATTACTCAAGCAAGCCCAAAATCGCTTATTGTCACCTTCCTAAACTATTGGCCTAAGTAATTTTTTTTAAAGTTTTTCAAAAATGTTTTAAAACTGATCCAAAACAAAACTATATGATATTTCTTAATCATTTCACCCAAAACGTGTGTAACAAATTATGACTATTAACATAAAAATAACACTGTCTGTCAGTTATGTAACATACATTTAAATACGTTTAAATAGGATTAAACCTGACTTAGGCCAAATGATTTACTGATTTACTCAAGACTAGTCACAAAACCATGTATGTGACTTAGGCCAAACAAAAGTCACACTAGGGAGATACTGTAGGCCATTATACTAAATGAGGAGGGAACAGCATGATCCTTTTCAATTAGGAGATTAGGTGATTTTACCAGAGGTGGCCAGTGTCAAGAGGAGCTGACTTAGGCAAAAATATAATTTTCCTCAAAAAATTACTTAGGCCATTAGTTTAGGAGGATACCGTTATAATAAGCAGACATGGCAACAGTGGTAAACAGGAATATCGATACAATCGTAAACAGGGATATCGTCGATACGATATACGATATTACCATTCAAATTTCATATTCTATATGTAAGTGTTGCAACATCAAAAACTAAGCATTATTTAAAAAACTGCACGATAATAAGTCAATATCACTCTTAATTTTAAGTGGATGATTAAGGACATTTCAGATGACGCCTAGTAATTCATTTTCAATGAAAGGCGAGTGCAGGTCTAGCTCTATGAAGCAGCAGGTAGGAGCAGTCTGACACACACATGTATGCTCGTCATACAAACACTCACACACACACACACACACACACACACACACACACCCGTCCCGTGCCAGAGTTCAGCTGGCTTTCAACAAGTTGAAAACAAGGCGACATGCAGAGAACACACACGCGCACGCACGCACGCAGAGAACACACACGCGCACGCACGCACGCACGCACGCACGCACGCACGCACGCACGCTCGCACACACACACACACACACACACACTAGGGCATTCACGAATAGTGATTTTTAGCATTCGACTTATTCAGCCTAAAAGTATTCGAATATTTGATTATTCGCTGGTGAAATATCATATTATTATTTTTTTTTTATTAAACTATCAGCGAGTATAAGGTTAACTAATAGGCGGGGCTATGAAAAGCAGCTCTGCGGTCTTATTGGTCTACTCTAAACCCACAGCAGCTGTTCCTAATCAGATCTACAACTGCACATAGCCTCACGGATGGACGGGTCGTGAGCTTGTAGATCTGCTATTTTCGGTACAACACCGTTCTACAAACATGCATTGCTGCTGCTCTGCTGCTCTGCCACGGCTCTGGTTGAAAAGAAACGTAGCAAACTTATTCATTCAGTTAATTTAACTTGGAATAAGTCAGACAATTATTGTTCAAGCCTATCCTACCTATGTTCAATACTGTAACAACCAGTTATGTCCATCCTTCGGTCCGGTCCTAAGGCTAAGATGCCGTATGATCGATCAGTGGTGGAGAGTACATTTACTCAAGTACTGTACTTAAGTACAATTCTGAGGTATTTTTAGCGGTGCCAGCCGCTCTACATTTGACCGTGTCTGTCCGTCTGTCCGTCTGTCCGTCCGTCGTCCGTCCGTCCGTCCGTCCGTATGTTTGCGGATGGCAAAGATGCAACGCATGCGGCACTTCAAGAAAGGCACACAAACACACACACACACACGCGCACGCGCGCATGCGCGCAACATGCAGACCTGCGAGGCGCTCCGTTGCAACACATGCGCCACTTAAAGACATGCACACACACAAGCCAGCACTGCACATGAGCAAGCCAGGACTGTACACGTGCACACGCATACACAGACGCACACATACTGTACACACACACACATACACGTAAAATGCAGACCTGCGAGGCGCACAGTTGCAACACATGCGCCACTTAAAGACATGTACACACACAAGCCAGCACTGCACACGTGCGCACACATACAGTACACACACACACACACACACACACACACACACACACACACACACACACACACACACACACGTGAAATGCAGACCTGCGAGCCGCACCGTTGCAACACATGCGCCACTTAAAGACATGCACACACACACAAGCCACCACTGCACACGTGCAAGCCAGGACTGTACGTGCGTGCACACACTTACACACACACACACACATATACACGTAACATGCGGACCTGCAAGGCGCACCGCAGCTCCGATCCGCACCAACATTTCCAGGGGTCTGCCATCACAATAGTCACACCAGGGACCACGTGTGGCACCCAGGGGGCCTGCCAGCACTGCACACGTGCATGTGCACAGTGCACAACCGCACACACACACCAATTAAATAACCTCATTAAAGGCACCGCTTCCTTCACACAGGGTGTGATTTTTATTTACTTTATTGGAGTACTTCCAATTTTAAATAATTTTACTTCTACTCTACTACATCTCAGAGGCAAATTTTTTACTTTTTACTCCACTACAATTTTGTGAAAACTTTAGTTATTTACTACTACTTTTGTAGATTTTGATTTGGTTTTGATTATTAGTACAAAACATACATTAATCACTTCAGATATACATTGCGGCCACAACGGCTCACGTGAGCTTGTAGATCTGCTATTTTCAAAAGATTTGTTTTCATTTTAAGAACTTAAAATGAGGCTTTCTGCATAAGGAGTACTTTTACTTTTAGTACTTTAAGTACATTTTGATGCCAAGACTTTGTACTTTTACTCAAGTACATTTTATTACCGGACTTTTATTTGTAATAGAGTATTTCTAAATTGCAGTATTGATACTTTTACTTAAGTAAAAAAGAATAGTGCTTTTCTGCTTATGATCATGCTCTAACAGCAGACTATCAATACAAGATCAACTTCACTCCATCACAAGTAGTGAAACTCGCGACCCATTTTGTTATTAATGCCACACATTTGCACCTTTGTTGGATAAGCATAAGATAAAGTTGAATAAGAAACATGACATCACCACAAGAGCTACTGTAGTGTTCTACCAAACTGTGGATATACTCGGCAACAGGGACTGCTACTGTGCCCTGGCTTGACGTCACGTCTCCAATCTAACTTAAACGTTAAACAAACTACATTAAACACGTTAAACAAACTACATTAATAAACTCACCAGTAGTAACACTGTAGTTGTCTTCATTAAGCATAGAGCCATGTTTTTTTCTGCTTTAAAAAAAAGAAAATCTTTCTGGCATGGGTGCTGCTGTTTCAGCGCGCCACCACCTACATTGAGTGACGCGACGGCACAACGTCACATATAGTATGAAATATTTGGACAACAATCAACCATGAATGGATTAGGAGAACTACCAACACCAGATATTTGAATATTCGACTATTCTGTTAATGCCCTAACACACACACACACACACACACACACACACACACACACACACACACACACACACACACACACACACACACACACACACACACACACACACACAGTTCTTAGAATTAATGTGTATTCCCTGTACATAACTTTGGCTAAAGCATGTGTTCAGTTCCATTGAGGGAATGGAGCTGAGATGTTAACATCCTCTGTTTGGAACAGGAATCAACCATGGAGCCAACTAGGGAATGTATCTTGAACATGCTGAATGAGCTGGAAAACAAGGAGTTTTCGGACTTCAAGTGGTATCTGGAAGATGCTGAAACCTTTGAAGTCTTCGGCCTGCAGCCACTCCCAAAGAGCCGTCTAGAGAACGCTGACAGGAAGGCCACCGCCAAACTGATAGCGCAGACGTACCCTAAAAAGCAAGCTGAGATTATGATCAACGTTTTGAGGAAGACCTACAAAAATGATCAAGCAGACCCATTTCTAAACATAAACAAAGGTAGGTGAAGAGAAGTTAATGCAATGACCCGAATAGACTGTAGTGGAAAATTCAAACACAGTATGTGTTCATATCTCTGTTGGTATTGTATTGGTAATTGTATTTTAAGTCATTGCATCATTGCAAAGCCTGTTAATTTCCCTTTTAAAAGATGGCCAATTTCATGACCACGCGTTTTTGGAAAGAGCAGCACTGCTAATTATGTAGGTGGGTCCCAAGTGACAATTGCCATTATCTTTGCTCACAGTAGGTTCCATTGCTCCAGGTGATGCCATTCAGGTAACATACGAGAGCAACTCATGCCAATTGAGTCAATACCAACAGGATAATTACACAGTTAGACTTTGGCTGTGAAATTTGGCCCATATCACTTGGGACCCACCCACATAATCAGCTGCTCATTCCACAAATGCATACTACTGTACATGCACAATGCTACCAGTAGGCTACAGTAACAACAGAGACATGATTGGGGGAAAAAAGTGTTCAAACCTTTTTTGAGGGCTTATGTACATTGCTATATTAATAATACCAAACATAATTTTTTTTAAAAGTGTTAAATGTATTAGTATTACCCTCATGGCAGACACAATCAAATGCACGGGCATTGCAATAATAATAATTATAGTAATAATAATAATAAGGGTAATAATAATAATAATAACAATAATAATAATAATAATAATAATAACTAGAAAAGTGTGCTCCTCGGAACGCAGGTCTCCACCAGGCCGGGTGGACTACCCAGGCCCTGCTATTTTGGAAGGTAGTTGTAGTCAATTGGAATGGTATATGACTCTAACTGATATACAGTATACCTTGATCACATGACTTCAGATAGTGTACCGATTTGTTTTGGTCAAATGTTGCAGGAGTTGTAGCAAAAAATGTGTTATGCTGTTGTTCAGTAACAGGGGGTCTCTCCAGCTCTCTATTAAACAGAAATTAGCTACATTTTCAGCGTGGGATACCAATTGTATCCTTTCAGAGACTAATCACATATACTCTATTTGTAGTCTGCTCGTATTAAATTAGTTGATGCAATCAGTCAATGTCAATTAAGTTAACTCGCTGATCTGCTTTTGGTGAACACTTTAGAGCCCTGCACCTGGCAAGTTTCTTTCATTGTTTACAGAGTTGTGGTGGCATTATTTGTAGTTACAGTATGCTGTTACAGTATACTGTGTGTCCACACACACATGTTGAAATAATTACCTGTAGCATGCGTATCACAGAGTGATAATTACTTATTTAACAACATACTGTTTGAAAGTGATTCCAAAGAACCGGGGAACATAGGGATCCCCATCCATGTACAACATCAGAGCACTTCCGTGTCCGCGACTCTGTATGTGTCCGCAAGTCATGTGTGCGTGCAGGGTTGTGAGTGTGTGTCAGAAAGTGAGGATTGGATACAAAGCACCTGTGCAGTATCTCCTTATGTGGTGTAGGTTTCATTTGTGCCCACATGCACAGTAGGATGGGCACAATTCTAATCAAAGTAAAACATATATAACTCTTAAAAGCATGAAAGGTTAGCTAGCCTGTTCAATGTCCCAAGCCATTTATATTTGTGCAAAGTTTGGAGACAATTTACCGATCACTAAGCTCCACCCTACAATAGCTATTGTCCAATGCTAGCTTAGCAACCGTTACTAACCGCCATCACGTTAGACAACACTCCCATTCCATCTCACAAATATGAATACCACGTGAAACATTGCTGTTGTGGATTCTGCAATAATGATTCTACTTGCCCAGCGTGATTGAAAGAGGCTTATTTTCTTCCCCTCCCCTCCAAACTGATGTGATGACAATAATACTAATGATTGTAATAACTTTAATCCTATGAAGTTACACATTTTATAAAACAAGCAAATATACGTGCACTCCTCCCTGTGTTGACATGTTTCTTTGACATGCTGCATCCTGAACCAATCTGTTTAAATGAATGAACATGTTTAGAAAGGTACAGTTTGAGCCATTTATCGCAGATATGTATTTGTGATGAAGACAAGTCTGTGACTTCCATAAGGAGTTGGGGTCGGTCAGTTTGAGTTCAACACATAAGAATTGCAGAGCAAAGCTCCACAGATCTGCTTGTTAAAGTGTTTATTAATTTGTTTGTGTATTTATTAACTGCTACTATCTGTAGTCTTACTTACCATGCAGTACACAAACACTTCTTTCCAGGGATAATTTAGTTAGGTACTAACACATAGTTAATTGATATTAAATCCCTGGTAGATCCCTCTTTCTTGGGGCTAATAAACAGCCTGTATTTGTTTTGTTTTTCTCCGGTCTACACTGCAGACTTTGTTGACATGATTAGGAAGAAGTTTTGGAGCTCTGGCACCAAACATTATCCACAATTGTATGTAGAAAATCTGTGATGTCCCATTCAAGTCGGAGAAGCTGTTGAGGGGTGGAGCCTAGCCAACAGCTATTGCACTACTGGTGTTCTGTGAGACGGCAAAATAGTTTGTTTTGATTCCTCCTGCCTCCCCTCCTGCCTTCCCGTTACCTCGCCCCTGTCGACTGTAGCCAGAACCTGAACTGAGACTAAATATGCAGTTAAATCTAAGGTAACAGTTTTCTGGTTATTAATTATTGTCTCTTATGTCTGCTTAGATCCTTCTACTCAAGCTGAGCCTGACCCAGCTACAGTGACCATCCAACAACCGGAACCATCATCACATTCCCAAGAGGCTCATGCTACTGCTGGTGAGGCCGCATGGCATTATCTCTCTCTCTCTCTCTCTCTCTCTCTCTCTCTCTTCTGGACCTTTGCTAGATCAGAAATGGGTACAAAGTGTTGATTTGTAAATTTGTAAGGGTTTGTAGATGTGCTGTGTTAAAGCTCTTAACACATTGGGTGTCAAAACCGGGAACCTCTGTTTTTTAATTTTTAGTGCTTAGGTGCCAAAACCGGGATTCTCCGTGAAATCAATCTTTTAGTTTTTTTCGTGTTTTTCCACAAGGGGGGGAGGGGGGCTAGCGCAGCTCTGGAATCACCCACGGTGACTCTGAGAAGGAAGGGTTAGATGGATCACCGTACCAAAAAACATGGCTCCCGGCCGCTCCCATTCTATCTCCTTGATAAAAACCTCTGCATCTCCTTAACTTTTTACAGTGGGGAAGACAAGTCATTTTCGATGCGCGATCCCTCCACAATGGTGACTCGCGTGAGAGATGTTATTGTTCCAGGCGTTAGCCAGGACCATCCATCGTCGTGCACACATGCATTGTTTACATGCGGGTGCTCGCTGTGGAGTCTGCAGCTCTAAACAGCGCAGCGTTACAAACGGTGAGATCTCTGGCACTCAACGACACTTTTTTAATACAACTCTGGCACCGAATGTGTTAAAAGACAAAAGCTAAATGGGAAAGACGACACAGTGTAGTATTTTGACATAACTGACAAAAATAAACCAAGGTGGAGAGTTTTGTACAGTATAAACTCCCCTCAAAGAAACAGACTGGGGACTTGCAGTGGAGGATTCTCCATGGGGCGGTGTATGTTAATGGGCGTACACCGAGATCACCACAATTGTCGGGATATATCAATCTATCGTGACTTTGACTTGAGCGTACAGTCTACACCCGTTTGTTCCATCGTAGACATGCGGAGCAGCATTGTCTGACCATCTGACAGGCATCACTATGTATTCTGTTACGTCTCGCCTCTCGTCGCCTCCACATCCATGTTATGTGGCCTCTCTGCACTCTTCAGCACCCCAAGAGGGCGCCACAGCTATTTCTCAGCACACCTGCCTCCCGTCCCCAATCTCCTCACCTGCCTTTCATCACCAATCACCTCCAGAGTCTAAGAGCCTGGCCTGCATGCTACTCATGGCAGATCTTAACCAGTCTACGGTTGGTAAAGTATAGCCAGCCTACTAAGATTCCCAGTGTTGTAGAGCTAGCTGTTCAACTTTACGCAGTTGCAGAGCCCTGTTTTCTGTGAATTTCTCACTGACACTGCTTCGCCTTTCCAGTACCCGGGATTCAGAGCTGAGTCGAGGCAGCCAGCAGAGTAGCCCCACCCCCCGTTTATTTAACTTCTGGTTAATAACCCTTTATCTGCCTCCTCCTTCCTGTGCGCTTGGGTCACACACACACACGAGTCATAACATATTCACTCCAAAAATGCACTAAAACGTGAATAATATGTGGAAAAAAATGATTTGTAAAGGCATACATCGACGATGTGTCATATGATATGAACATACATACATACCAGCTTAAATTCGAGCCCAGGAATCAGCCCTGTCAATCACAGCGTGATTTCTTCGCTGTTGATAAATGTGTTGTAGCCTCGCCCCACCTGTTTTTCAACACAAAGAAGCGGAATGCGGCAGAGAAGAGGAACTTCTCCAACATGTGAAGTTACCCCACCAATCATGTGGTGGATTCCGTGGATTCGTGGATTCACACACAGTACACAGTACACGCCTATCATATGTGTGGGAATGGCACATGCTATTTCATAGGCACAGACCCGATGCCTGACACAGAAATGTCCAATAAGGAAATATAACACAAATAAAACAAAAATATGATCGTATTCGTAACAGCGCAAGTCAAGTCAACTATAAGGTGTCATGATATGTCAGAAGAATGCGGTCTGGGGAAGAAAATATATATTTAAATATATTTCTTATTCTAGCCATAAGTAAAGATATATCCTAAACAAATCATGAATTAAATGATAAATAGCTTACACGTTGTCTGTTTCCCGTAGGCCTACGTTGTTGAATGACACTAATCACATCGTCATGTTTCACATGTTTTTTCACATGTATTATTTATTAGTTTTATATCTATGCATTTTTGGAGTGAATACATATGTTTAGATGCCTGTCAGATGGTCAGACAATGCTTCTCCGCCTGTCTACGATGGAACAAACTGGTGTAGACAAATCCTACACACCCTCAGACTAGACGTGAGATCTGAGCGGGCCGTACGCTCAAGTCAAAGTCACGATAGAATGATAAATCCTGACAAATGCGGTGATCTCGGTGTATGCCCATTATTTGTTCTGTGCAACTTTGATAAATGTGGGCCACTGTTTGTAGATCAGAATTATTTTTGACTGTCAGGCCCCACAAACAGTACACATACCCATGGTCCAGCTATGATCCACTATGCCAGTAATATACGGTTATCATGTATTGTTTCTTATGCTGTATGCCTGCTTAGGTCCTTCTACTCAAGCTGACCCAGCTACAGGGGCAACCCAACCAGAACCAACATTGCATTCCCAAGGTGTTCCTGCTAGTGCTGGTGAGTGTTATTTTACATCACCCATGCCTACATTGTGCCAATCAGAGAAATGTTCACAGAGTATATGGCCATTTGAAGTGTTAAACACTGCTGCTTTGCCCCATTTGTGTCAATTTACTTTTGTTTTGGTGTATATTCTCATGGCAGACCCATGAACAGCGTTTGGGCCAAGTTTGGTGTGGATTGGATTTACAGTGTGCCTGGGGCCACATGTGGCCCTTGGTGGGAATATTGTCATGGCAGGACCCTGAACAGTGTTTGTGCCAAGTTGGAGCAACAGTGTGCCTGTGGCCAGTGTTGTTTTCATTGATGTTGACGATAATGACCATGTGATTTTGTTAACGCCTCTTTTTTTCATGCCGAAGACGAGACGGTCACAAGCTAAATATAAGGCTTTGATGACTAATATATAGCAAGACATGGTTTTCATTGAAGACACGAGACAGGACAAACTTGTATAAGGGTGGTCTATAGGAAGTTCAAAATGCATGAAAAGCTCAAAAAAGCTGTGTTTCCCGGAGTTTCTATGGGGGATTAGTGGCCAATCATAGGGAAGGTCCTAGGAGCATAGCACCATGACGGCATACGGATGCGTTTATGACACATGTGCTGTTGTGTTGTTGTGAAAGAGTTGCCTTAGAATCAGAATCAGCTTTATTGTCACATCACAGGTTTACAAAAGTATAGAAGTGGGTGAAATTTGTTTTTGTGCATAGTTCCCATCGTATAGTTATTTCCATAGAAGAAAGAAAGGGATGAAGAAGAGGGGGTGGGGCAAGGAGATCAAACAAGAAAGAACAAAAAAGTAATTATCTACATATTTACACATGGTACCTGAGCTAAGATATAAAGGTGCGTGAGCATAGCAGCATATGTATACTGTGCATGATATACTTATGGACGTTAGTTAAGGTGCTAGAAAAAAACCCACAAAAAAGACAAGTCAGTGCATTGACACTGGTATAACCGACAAGTAGGTCCATGAGGAAGAGAAATCTTAGATTTAAGATTACTGGGCATATTATTAAGTTTCTGTAGAAGAATACAAGCTAATCATCTGATTGAGGAAATACGTCTCTGCTCGGATATGATGACAGCAGCGTCATCATATACAAGCCGCTAGCTTCAGGCTAAAGTTGGCTTGGTTAAACTAACGTAAAATAATTGGTATCAGTAAAACATGCCAGCTTTTTTGGCTGGACAGGGGCAGCAAGTGAATGAGCAAAACATTTGCATGAGGGGAAATGTAACTATACAGAGCTGTTATTGTCATAGAGCTATATAAAAAAGGGTATGTCAGTGATGTTGTTGTTTAATGGTTGCTTGCGTTGATCGACAGTGCGTAGCACTGTAACGTCTCAAGGACATTGCTTGAACTCAATAGTACAGTACAGTATAGGTTCTCCTTCTTCTTCTTCTTCTTCTTCTTCTTCTTCTTCTTCTTCTTCTTCTTCTTCTTCTTCTTCTTCTTCTTCTGTGTGTGTGTTAGTCTAGACTCTTCTAGGCTATCTATTTTCTGAACAGTATTTTGGGTGAATGATGTGGTGTAACACAAGTTATATTGTGTTATCCCCTACGGTGCGCCTGTGGCACCTAGGGGATGTATATATGTATAATGATTGGACTCTGTTTCTGTTAAAAGACGACATTGATCAACAGCTTTAACATCATAATTTTGAATTAACAATCTTTGATGATTTGCCATGCAACACAGATATGATTACATTTTATAGGATTGAATGAACAAGAAAACATATGACAATAAACAACCTAAGAAACACAACCTTTTAATTTCATTAATTATTTATATTGTATCTTGTCTATTTTTCAGAGTGTGGTTCCGGAAGAGGCAGCTTCTGCACCTGGATCATAGTGCTGGCACTGCTTGGGGTGTGCTTTGTGGTGTTAATAGCCGCATTTTGCTGTGAGTAATGTTATAGATACATCAATATGCAAAAGGAAATATTGCAATACTAGTGTGTGTATAGGGGTGTGGACCATAGGTACCTAACTTTGATCGGAGGTGGGGAAGCCAACTTTTAGGTAGGGGGTCTACTACTTACCCCCAATCCCCAGTGGATGTGTGTGTGTGTGTGTGTGTGTGTGTGTGTGTGTGTGTGTGTGTGTGTGTGTGTGTGTGTGTGTGTGTGTGTGTGTGTGTGTGTGTGTGTGTGTGTGTGTGTGTGTGTGTGTGTGTGCGCGCGCGCGCGCAGGAGTTGGAACATAGATTAATCCCCACAGATCTCATATCCTGTCTTGTATCCTCTCTCATATCAAGTAAATTCAGTTTGACTTACTTTGCTAATTCTGTTGCCAGATACTTGCCTCAATGGAGAACTTTAATCCATGCATGTGCACTGTGTGCCAAAAGACACTATTTCATTCAATTCAGCTTAACTATATTAATGCAAATAAAAATCACGTGAGTCATGGATGAGTTTATTGTATCCCCTTATTACTGATTCCCCACTGCCTTTATGCTGCCTTATTACAGTCACACAGCAACAGCAACTGATCCAGGGGCAGCGGGACCTGAACAACAAAGTAGAGACACTCACAGGTCAACTGAAGGAGAGAGAGAGTGAAGTGGAGCAGAAAGATGAAGATCTGACGAAGACAAGGAAGGAGTTCAATGATCTTGGTGAGATTCTATTGACATTTATTTTCTTTTTACGTCGATACATTTACATGATGTAGTATTTTATCCAGAGTGATTCACCAACAGCAGAATGCTTGCTGACAGTGAGCACACTCTTGTTCTGATGGTGTGGCTCAGCAGGAGGCTAGCAGTCTTTAAGAGGGTCAACTTCACACACACACACACACACCTTATGTGTGTGTGTGTGTGTGTGTGTGTGTGTGTGTGTGTGTGTGTGTGTGTGTGTGTGTGTCTTTGTGTGTTTTTTATGCTTATGCACCGTTTACTAATGTCAAAGTGCTGATGTCACTGAGTATGTTAAAATGTGGTTCATCTAAACTTATCTACAGTAATGGACCTGAGCAACCAAGTAGAGAAGCTCACAGTTCAACTGAAGGAACGAGAGACTGAACCGGAGCAGAAATATGAAGATCTGGGTAAGCAGTGGAAGGAGTTCAATCTATTGATCCCTTTTTACGTTGATCTTTTCTGTATTACCGTTTGACTGTGTCATCTCTTCAACCTGGCCCTGAACACGGTCATCTCCAGAAGGTGATCCTAGTTGGGTTGGGTTGGGAAAAATCTGCCGGGGGGCGTACGGTATGTTCTATTTAAAAAGGAGAGTGATAAGGCAGGCAATAGGACCATGCGAACGCTGAAACTCTGTGGCGCAGCAGAGTGAGCAGGCAGAGCTATGTCACTGCTACGCTAATTGGCTGTGCCTCGCTCGTTCCAGTTTCAGTTGTGACTGCGGTCACAACTAAACTGCAGAGAGTCAGAGACAGAGAGATAATTAAAGCCACCTGTCTGCCTCTTTACACTAAAATCTTAAAGCAGTTGAAATTTGAAGCAGCACAAAGTTTTGGGGGTTTTGCCAATTGTTATCGCTGCTTCATTCAAAATTACAGCAGGGTGGCAGCCCCCCTCACAGCTCTTACATCCTCTCTGCATCCTTTTGCCTGGACACCTGCAGCCAACACCGCCTTTGACACCCTCAAGAAACGATTCACCTCTGCACCTGTCCTGCTCCACCCTGATCCCTGAAGACCTTTTGTAGTGGAAGTGGATGCCTCTTACACTGGCATTGGGGCAGTTCTCTCACAGCAGTCTGCCGCCGACGAGAAGCTGCATCCCTGTGCCTTCTTCTCTCGCCTAGGACCAATCCCTATTGAGCGTATCATCAATCCAGTTGCAGTGCGTCTCAGTCTTTCCTCCTCCATGTGGCGGGTCCACCCAGTCGTCCATGTGCGGGGGATGGGCCGGAGGTGCGCAGTTGGGTTTCCCGGAAACTCATCATGGATCCTGAGCTTCTGCGGCAGTTCTACCGAGACTATCCTGATGCGCCTGGCCGCCAGGAGGCTCCCATAGAGGGGAGGGTCCTGTTATGGTGTTGAACCCTTCACCTCCACCTTCCACATCTGGAGTTCCTGTGCACAATCCAGTGTGCCGTTCTCACTCTGCTCATTCTCCTCCCGGTGGAAAGCTGACTGGATGCGGCACTGCACACCTGTTTCCATTTTCTCATCATCACCAGAGTCTTCAAGAACCCTGCCTTCCCCCTGCCCCTTGCCAGATTTTCCCATAGAATTACCTGGCAAGTATAGTTGAAGCCTACATTGCTGCTGTCCGTACACTGTAGAGCCTTTTTGGGGCGGTGTAACCGCCCCCTATATGTGAGGTTTGGACATGACTATTCCTGCACCGTGATTGGCCACCAGTCTACACCCCTAACCCCTTCACATTCAATGCAAATCTATACTTTTCTTTAAGTGAGCTTCCATGATGACCACTAGCTGTAATTTGATTGGCTGACTTTATTGGTTGACCCTATTCAGGACTGTGATTGGCTAGCGAAACACATGACACATGTGCAGCCCTATGAATAGGACTATGGCACTTAAAAAAAACACATTTATGTTTTTTTTTAAGTGAGTCATGTGAGGACCACACACCGCCCACTTCACAGTGGGTGTACATTTTTAAATGTTTTTCTGCAATCCTCCTGATCTCTTGTTTTTTGTCGCTTTCCAGACCCGGTTCTCTGCAGTGTCGCTCCTTGCCTGCTGTCACCTCTCATCTGGATTGTTTGTTTGGCTACCGGCCACATGCTTGGACTCTGACTACTCTCTTGGATCCTCCTAAGTATATTATATATCTCTGCTGTCCAGCGCCTGCTAACTCCAAAACGCTCATTGTTCAGGAAATGAAAAAACAAAATATACGTTTTTCAGGAAATGAAGAAAACCTTATATTTTTAAAACAAAGCAATACTGCCTCATCGTTGCTATAGTACTTTTATATATTGTCAGATACTTGCATATGTCATTATACGAGCAGAAATCAAGCTCAAATGGAGTTAGGTGTCCGAACAACAATAGCTCCACTCGCTGCTGAGGGAGAGGTTTCAAAAGGGTGCATTTCTCCTTTCCGACATGTCGCCTTTCCGACGTTGACGAACCCTATACCTAACCCTAACCCTAACCCTAACCGCACGCGGAAGCCACTAGTCGGAGTGGTGAGATGTCGGAATGGAGAGTGAACACCGTTTCAAAAGGGTACAAATTCCCGAAAGCTAACAATGGATCTCCAAGCTCACAATGCATCACAACGCGTGAATTAATGCCCTGATGCTGCATGACACTTATTATATAGGCCTACAATAATAAACAGCACTTTACAATAACTTCTGCAAAGAGGTAGTAGAACTAGCGCAACAGAAATGCTATGAACTCCTTTCTTCTTGTCATTTTGCTCTCCTCATTAAACACTTAGATTTTAGTTTATGTGCTGCTCCGTGTTCCTTCTCTCTGACTGCGCAGCCAGCGCACTCTTCCTGTGTTGTGCAAAGGCAGCGTGAGACGAGAGGGCGAGTTGCTGGTATTGACGGACAGTGGAACAGTACATTATAACTACCGGGTACCACTTTACTTAAAGGTCTTGTCTTTAATGCATTGTAATCATATTTATAATACATTATAATGCATCATAATGCATTCCAATGCACTTATAATGCATCATAATGCATTCCAATGCACTTTTAATGCTTCATAAAACTCGAGTAGGAGACTCTTATTAATGCAAATGCAACAAAAACTAAAAAAGGCTTCATGGGGTGTGTAATTGATAGAAAATAAGTACTTGTTTTGGGTGAACTACTCCTTTAAGCCCAATTTCTTTGTATGACAAATAGGGGGAAATAGCAGGTCTGCAATCTTAAATTTTCACTATTTGTTTTATATTGGTTAAAAATAAAAATAAAAAGGAAAATAATATTTGAACAAATCTTGACAATAATGTTGGCAAATCTTTGCACATTTTAATAAGGTTTAATGAGGTTTAGATTGTGATACTATCGAGAGAAAACAAATCAAACATATCAAAAGGAAATTCATGTATTTAATTCAGTCTGACCAGAAGCAGAAAAAAGAGGGGGGGATATCAAAAGCAGAGGCATAGATCCCGCACTAGCTAATCCACCCCTGACCGTAGACGTAGAGACATACAAGTTTGTTGCCGAATGTTCACTTATGTTTGATGTATTGTTCATCTACTTTTTTTGCTGAACGTTTGCCTATTTTTGCTCTATGTTCGACCTACATTTCCGTGGAACGGAAACATGTAATGCCACCTTCTGGAAACAAACACATGACTAGTACAGTAGTGATAAGCGGTTCAAACCCGACCTGAATCCAATGACCTGGGGCCTGTTCCTCAAAAGGGAATTAGAGCTTAAGCCTGGCTTTACGTAACACCTATCCTGGCTTAATTTAGCCAGGATTAGGGCTGAATCGGTTCCTCAAAAGCTGAATTAGCTTGAAGATTAGACCCGATTCCTCAAAAGAGAATTGAAGCAATCCTACCTTAGTTACCATGGCAATTTAGCTATGAAGTTAGCCTGGTCAGGAGCAGGCTAGCAGCCAAGTTTACTTAATCCAGTGCCTTGTTCTTCAAGTTTTTCCACAGTTAATTCAACACATGTGTTTGAATATGGACTCATTTTAATGACCTTGCATTCAAATAAAATGAAATAAATACAATAAGATATAATCAAATTAATTATATCTACTTATATAATCGGCAAGTCACTTCCGCGCGCCGCTGACGCTATAGCCACAGCTCTGTAATCGAGTAAACACAACGCCGACACACCACATCTCATCAACACATAGCCACGGCGGACGCGCTGAATTTACGGGTGGCGTAGGGCACCTCTCATTGCTCACGACACAGTTTCCACGTCGCAACATAATTAATTCTACTCACCACATTTCGGACAAAACGGAAGGGGAAACAGCTTCGTACCGTTTACCGTGCGCACCACAGAGGCAAAACAACACGCCGCCGCCATTGGGATGCCAGGTTGGCATGCCAGGTTTTCTAAAAACAAGCGCCAGAAACAAGCAACCACCTTCATGAAAAAAAAAACACCACCGAAGGGGTCCGTCATCTTCCACGGGGGTCCCCGCGCGTCCCGACACTCCACAGGGGGTCCGCGGACCCCCAGCAACATAAAAAATATAATTTCTTCTAATTTTTTTTATTTATTTTTTTACTTTTGCACATTTTAATCCGACGATTTGGGTACCCCAATATATACGCGCCCACGCTGGGCCCCGTGTGTGGCTGGGGTCGAGGGGGGCGTAGCCCCCCGAGACTCTAGTTACTGAAATAGTGTGACCATGAATCATAATTGTTTCACAATGACTCGTGATATGTCATTGTCACTCTGTTAACACTATAGTTCATATTGTTGTTAGATGTTTGATAATATATTACAGATTTTTTTTTAATATTATAAAAAAAATGTCTATATATTTTTATATATATATATATATATATATATATATATATATATATATATATATATATATATATATATATATATATATTTTTTTTTTTTTTTTTTTTACGGGTTTAAAAGAGCCTCTTCACTGAATGTAAGTCAATGAGGAGCATATTTTAAATTATCAATTTCTAGTCAATGGAGAAATTATTTTTTATTTCTTGTCCACATTTGGAGTTACATCATGAACTACTACACAACCCAAACCTCTACCAAAGTGGTCTTGCAAATGTGGGGTTATTGCGTGTCCCGCCCCCCCCCCCCCATCCCCCGCTCATCCCGTCGCGGCCCCCAGTCGCGGTACACCCCCCGTCCCGTCCCGTCCCTTGCGTCCCGATGCCGTCCTGTCCCGTCGCACGCACACGCGCACACACACACGCGCACACACACACACACACACACACACACACACACACACACACACACACACTCTGTGTGTGCTTGCAATACTTTGCCACGCTTTCTCCCTGGATCTATTTATTGCGGTCGCGTTCTCACTTATAATACATTTAACTTCCTTGTATGATTCCATGAGCTGCTGCAATGCTGCTGTTCAGCCACAGAGAGGAACGACGCTCTGGTTTTGGACTCCATGATTGGTCAAGTTCTAGCATTCTGCTATCGACTTTCATGGTCTTTTATAGAAATACGTGAAGCTTTATCCTCGACACAGCCTGGCTTGACAAGGCCTAGCTCAACAAAGTCGCTCCTTTTCAGCCTGGCTTTGCTTTGAGGAACGGAATAAACAAGGCTTATATGGACCCGACTTTGTCAAGTCTGGATTTGGCTTAAGTCCAGGCTTAGTTTATTCACCTTTTGAGGAACAGGCCCCTGGTGTCGCGCGACCGAGAACAGCCAAAGAACAGCAGACCTACGAGCTCTTACAGCTATCCTCTGCGCTCGACACCTTGGCGCGACAAGGTATAAATCGGGGCTGAAAATAACAGTCGGGTCCTCCTAACATTAGCCGAATTTGGCTAATAGTTAGCTTGTATATTGTTTCTAACACACTGTTTTTAGCCAAACGCGTATACCCATGTACATTTGACACAATACCTGATGTAATTGCAACCCACCAATTTAATTTCAAACACAGTTTATTTGTTTATCATTTATTTCCACAAGTTGTATATTGTTAAGATCTACATTACTTTGTTCAGTCCCATGTTATTTTGTCATAAGTGTTTGTATTTTCCTTCTATAGGCTATTGTTTACATCAGTGTCAGTCAGTTGGTAAACTACCAGAATAAACTAACTTTTACACTCGTAACAATAGCTATCTATATTTGTTGTAGTACACAAACCGGTATTCTAGTAATATTTACATGATATTGTTTTTGTTTCATGGAGATTAAACCTAATGATTGGATTAAAATAATTCAGTGGAGAGTGATGTGTTTTGCACAGTGGTGTAAAGTAACTAATAAGTTTACTCAAGTACTGTACTTAAGTACAGTTTTGAGGTAGTTTTACTTTATGTCCAATTCTCAGTACTTTTACTTCTACTCCACTACATCTCAGAGGCAAATATTGTACTTTTACTCCACTACAACTATTTGAAAACTTTAGTTACTAGTTACTTTGTAAATTTTTATTATTATTACAAAACATACATTACCCACTGCAGTCCTATACTGCCCTGCCAAGCCAAAGAGCAGTAACTACGTTTTTGGACACACCGTCTTATTTGGGTATCCCAAAGGTCAAATTAGCCTTTGTGATGTTGGGGGATAAACAATTACCTCAAGAACAGATGTACAATTAGTGTAATATCACTTATATACCGATATCTCATTTGGCTGACCAGTTGAATCACTTTTAAACCCATTTTTCAGTGATTTTTGTTTTCGTAGTTACTGCACTCTGCCTTGGCAGGGCAGTATACATTTCAGCCATTTGAAAATAGCAGATCTACAAGCTCACAATGCGTCGCGATGCGACGCATTGTGAGCTTGTAGATCTGCTATTTTCAAAAGATTATTTTTTGAAAACTTGCCAAATGGAACATTCTGCATAATGAGTTACTTTTGGTACTTTAAAGGGATAAGTTCACCACCAAAATTACTTTTCTTCTATTGATTAGTCACCCCATGGAGACTTGAATTCATGGTTATTTTTTTGTTTTTGTCAGATGCCAATAATTTGATGACCGGCAGCGTATCCGGTAGGAGGGTAACCGTCTTCCATGCCGACATCTCGCCACTCCGACTAGTGGCTTCCGCGTGCGGTTAGGGTTAGGGTGAGGGTTAGGTATAGGGTTCGTTAACGTCGGAAAGGCGACATGTCGGAAAGCCGCCATGTAACCGGTAGGAGACACAAATAGTCTCCTTTGTATCTCCTACCGGAACCGCTGCCTACCGGTCCGCTGGTAGGAAAAAATATTAAAAAAAATATATATATATTTTGGGTGAACTATTATGGGCTTAAATTAGTGCCAATAATATTTTGTACTTGTAAAAATAATTTGTATTTGTAAACACATTTTGCATTTGTAAAACAAATATTTGTACTCGTAAAAATAATATGTACTCGTAAAAATATTTTTTGCATTCGTAAAGAAAATATTTGTACTCGTAAAAATAATATGTACTCGTAAATAAAATATTTGTCTTCGTAAATAAAATATTTGTATTCGTAAATAAAATATTTGTATTCGTAAATAAAATATTTGTCTTCGTAAAACAAAGTTTTGTATTCGTAAGATAAAAATGTGTGTTGTAATTGTAGAATTACATTTACAATGAACATTGTGACCAGAAAAAAACAACAGCTTGCTCGCTCGAAGATCTGTTCTACGGATTGCAAAACTTTATTTTTGGCACTCTGCACTTCCGGGTCTGAGCCAATCACGTGAGGCCTTTTCCACTACCCAATCATAAAGCTCCATAGGTCTCCATGGCAACATGGCAAACGGGGTTGCCATGTTGCAACCCCAAGAGTTTTAACTGCAACATAATTCCATTGCTCAGGAAATAAACAACGGATTACAATAATATAACATTCCCTGTAATCAGTAACATGTAGGTGATACCTATGTCTATCAAATATGGTTTTATTGAAAGGCAATCAAAGGCTAGATCGAGTTTAGAAAGCAAACAGGTCATGTCTGGGGGCCTCAGTGCGGCTGCAGAGTTTGATTGAGTGTGAGACTAGGACCCACATGCCATATGTCAAAATGAGCGGCTTCATCGGGAATCGTGCGCGTGTATTTTGCTAAGAGATTGGTTACATGGTTTAATTGATTTTAATTTATTAGTGCATTAAATTTCCCCATCCACTTTGATGGGAAAATTAAAAAACTCGATTTCAAGTATTTTTTTTTCAGAAACTGTAAGGGCTAGAGTTACAAGACTTGGAGGGGAGGTTCATAATTTATTCCAAAATTATCAAAAAAAGAAATACACCAGTCGGCCCCATGGTGGCGCTATAAAAGCCCCCTTTACGTTTTGGCCTATAACTCTTGAACCGTAGGTCGTAAAATAAAAATCTTTTTTTCCCTAGATTCCTTTGGTCATGACGCAACTCCGCATATAGGCCACGCCCATTTGCGCCAGGATAGATTTTCCGACATTTTGAATTTGCTTCAAAACACACTTTTAGCTCCTCCTCCTCCCACATATTTTGTCCACATATCACAAAAATCGGTACACATGATCTCTGGACCCATGCGATAAACATCTCCAAACCGAATTTTGATAGTCCATACGGTTCTTCCATAAATGGCTTCCAAAATTTGCGGGAGGGGCCTGTTTTACAAAAAAGCCCCCACCCCCCCTCCTCCTCCAGCATTATAGGCTTGACAGCACTGCTACTGACCTATAGGGTGTACCAACGTCGCGTCACCAAAAGTTCGCCACGCCCACCTTTTCGATGCTGCAGCCCTTGAGGGGTCAGACTGTACATAGAGACACGCTTAAGACTAGAGAGTGACGGTGGTTTGTGTTTGTAAACATTAACTTCTTTGCCGACTACATAGTGATCATTGCACACTGCACATGTGTGGCTGGTCTATGAGAAAGCTGTCGCAGCTCTCCTCTTCAAGATTGAATACAGTTTGAGGCTAACAATGTAGGCTATTCAAGAGACGTAGTATGGCTTGGATCTCAGCTGTACCACACAAAGATTTAACGTTCAAGAACCTACCCAAATACAGCCGTGTTTGTTCACGTCATTTTCTCAAAGGTACATTTTTACCAAAAACATGAAACTGCTATTTTGTTTCTGCTAACTAAAAGTAACTAGGTAATGCAACTATAGGGTGGTCCAGAGTGTTAAGTGACTTTTTTTCCCCTCTCTAACGATTTGACACGCGGGCTGCTCTGCTCATAGACCGAACATTCCACTACCGTGCGAGGTCTCCAACTTTAATAAAAACTAGACGCGTAGCAATTCTGGGAAATTGCAAAGTGTGGTTGCGCCGACGCCGGTCGTGGGTCTCGGCCGCCGGGACTCGAGGGATACGCCGGGAGGAATACCGTCGCAGGCCGCACGACGTGCCATTCGAATCGGGTGCCGGTCGGATCCTGCCTTCGTGATACGTGCTGTTTTGATTTTAAGAAATAGGCCCCTCCAACTAAATAAATAGGCCCCTCCCACAATGTAACAGGCCAATCATATTGTTACGTCACTCCTGATATCGCTTTTATCACATTTTGAAAGGATTGTTCCCCCCAAAAATCATGTTTTTGCATCAAACGGTTACGTTTTGTGCATTTGTGGCCCCCTATGGATCAAAGTGGAAATGCTTTTGGGGATTCGTTGAGTAAACCACCCTCGACATGTGATTTAAATTTGGGATTGACCGGACGTTTCGTTCGTGATTTCTGGCATTTTTGGTAAAACAGGCCCCTCCCACTAACTTTGGAAGCCATTTACGGACGAACAGTAAGGATTATCAAAATGCTGTTTGGATATGTTTATCGCATGGGCCCAGAGATCATGTGTACCGATTTTTGTGAAATTTGGACAAAATATGTGGTAGGAGGAGCTAAAAGTGTGTTTTGAAGAAAATTCAAAATGGCGGAAAATTATCCTGACGCAAATGGGCGTGGCCTATATGGGGAGTTAGATTTTTATTTTACGACCTACGGTTCAAAAGTTATAGGCCAAAACGTAAAGGGGGCTTTTATAGCGCCACCATGAGGCTGACTGGTGTATTTCTTTTTTTGTTAATTTCGGATTAAATTATGAACCTCCCCTCCAAGTCTTGTAACTCTAGCCCTTACAGTTTCTGAAAAAAAAATACTTGAAATCAAGTTTTTTAATTTTCCCATCAAAGTGGATGGGGAAATTTAATGCACTAATAAATTAATATCAATTAAACTATGTAACCAATCTCTTAGCAAAATACACGCGCACGATTCCCGATGAAGCCGCTCATTTTGACGTATGGCATGTGGGTCCTAGTCTCACACTCAATCAAACTCTGCAGCCGCACTGAGGCCCCCAGACATGACCTGTTTGCTTTCTAAACTCGATCTAGCCTTTGATTGCCTTTCAATAAAACCATATTTGATAGACATAGGTATCACCTACATGTTACTGATTACAGGGAATGTTATATTATTGTAATCCGTTGTTTATTTCCTGAGCAATGGAATTATGTTGCAGTTAAAACTCTTGGGGTTGCAACATGGCAACCCCGTTTGCCATGTTGCCATGGAGACCTATGGAGCTTTATGATTGGGTAGTGGAAAAGGCCTCACGTGATTGGCTCAGACCCGGAAGTGCAGAGTGCCAAAAATAAAGTTTTGCAATCCGTAGAACAGATCTTCGAGCGAGCAAGCTGTTGTTTTTTTCTGGTCACAATGTTCATTGTAAATGTAATTCTACAATTACAACACACATTTTTATCTTACGAATACAAAACTTTGTTTTACGAAGACAAATATTTTATTTACGAATACAAATATTTTATTTACGAATGCAAATATTTTATTTACAAAGACAAATATTTTATTTACGAGTACAAATATTTTATTTACGAATGCAAATATTTTATTTACAAAGACAAATATTTTATTTACGAGTACATATTATTTTACGAGTACAAATATTTTCTTTACGAATGCAAAAAATATTTTTACGAGTACATATTATTTTTACGAGTACAAATATTTGTTTTACAAATGCAAAATGTGTTTACAAATACAAATTATTTTTACAAGTACAAAATATTATTGGCACTAATTTAAGCCCATAAACTATCCCATTAAGTACATTTTGATGCCAATACTTTTGTACTTTTAGTCAAGTAAATTTGGAATTCTGGACTTTTACTTGTAACAGAGTAGCCTATGTCTACATTGCAGTATTGATACTTTTACTTAAGTAAAACACTTGAGTACTTTCCCCACCACTGGTTTTTCATGGCTCCACAGTACCTGTATAAACTCCAAGATATTTCAGACCGACATGACAAACTGTACTTAGTAAAGTGTGCTTCAGGATGTTAATCCAATTTAGCCCCATTCATACCATCATGTTTCAAGGATATTATGGTTTAAAACTCAGTATTAGGATGAGTGGGTGCAGGTACACACAGGACTCAGAAAGGTCCATGTTATACAATGTCCAGGTGATTATGGCATGGGCACTGTCTCTGTCCAGCCAGGAAATACAGACCTGGCAACACGTGATTTAAATACATGAACCATTTACCCATTCAATCCGGGAACGCATATGTGTCATTTTAGATGTTAGCTATAGCTTGGGATTTTAGATTTGGTCACTCTTGGACAAAAGGATTGAGATCTTTATTTTATTGAAATGATTTGTTTTTTATTTTTCAAAATAAGTTAATATGTGATGTTCACAAAATTTGAAGTACAATGTTTTCCAGATATAAAGAGCAATGGTGTAGTGATAGATGGTATAAGCCCAAGTTACGAACCTGTCTCATAAAAGACAGGTACATTGCAGAACCATATGTAAAGTATAATTTAAGCAAAAGACAGCGATCTATGTGCACAAATACAGTCAGGAACACTACCATTAGCCCTGGAGACTGGCAGGTTTAATGCCACTCCAGAGGAAGCGATATTGTCTGTTTTGTGAACGTGGGGAAATTGAAAATGAGGTACACTTTTTGTTTTATTGCTCAAAGTATGATGATATAAGAGAGGTATTTGTTAATAAGATGTCTTCTATTTGTGGAAATTTCCTTGAGTTAGATGATTATGAAAGAGATATGTTTTGTTAAAGGAGCTTTTGTTGTTGCAGATTTTATTTGTCAAGCTTGGGAGAGAAGACAGAACACTCTGTATAATTCTGAGATGTAACTGAATGTACTACGTGAATACATTGTAAAACATGTTATAAATGTAAAATGGTGTCTTATAACCCATGAGGATTGGGAACTTTGTGTGCAGGACACAGAAATAAAATTATCTATCTATCTATAGCCATTATTTTATACTTTGGCTATTCAAAAATAGCAGATATACAAGCTCATACCGCGGCACCGAGTGCCGCGCTATGAGCTCGTAGATCAGCTATTTTTGAAAAATCATGACAATTTGTGAAAATCTTTCAATATACAGTGTATACATTTTTAAACCCAACCTTTGTAACTCAAATCTTTGCTTTTGACGGTCCCTGGAACGCAATAATTTGGGGGTCCTTGACATGAAAAGGTTTGAGAACCACTGCAATTATTTGAAAACTTTAGTTACTACATACGGTTTTCAGAAAACTGTGAGACATTAGAAGACATTAGTAGAATCCCCAGAAGCAAAGATTTTAGTTAAGAATATAAGATTTGCACACATTTTCATGATTTTTCTAAATAAACAGCAGATCTACAAGCTCATAGAGCGGCACTCATGAGCTTGTATATCTGCTATTTTTGAATAGGCAAAGACATCTAAACATGACACAGATAATGGGTTAAGGGACCAACATTAGTTGCCAAGAGAGTCCAAAGGGAGGGAGTGAGGAACGACTCCAGTTTTGCCAGCAGAGGGCGCTTGTAGCTCAGTAAGTAATACATGAATTATGGGAAGATTTACCCAAACTGTATGACTATCACAAGTCATTATTAAAGGACCACTTCACCCATTCGTTGTTCATTATAAGATTTAAGAAGACCATTTCTGTCTACTCACTCTGTGTCTCAAAGGAGGGCTGTGGACAGTTCATAAACCTGCCTACCATGTGACCAGGTTTGGTCATTTCAAAAAAGCTTTCTTTCTTTCTTTTATCTTTCTTTCTTTCTGTTTTCTGTTTATTAAAGAGATCGAGAGATTGGGAGACCCCTGTTACTGAACAAACAGTCTATGGTGATGATCACTTTCACAATGTAAAGCTATTTAACACTTATTTTAACAACGGCAAGATATTGAGTTAAAAAACAACAACATTATTAACTAGAAAGTACTGTTCCTGAAGAAACAGTGTGTGATCGCTAAGATCCCACTATCTATTTATAGTACATATTGTGATGTCACCTGAAGCTTGACCAATGCACGAAGTTTCTAGCTAAAGGTATGAAGAACTAGTTAGCCGTCAAAAAACATATAGGCGTAATAATAATAATAATAATAATAATAATAATAATAATAATAATAATAATAACTAGTGAAGATAACATTAGTGTGATCGCTAAAGCGATCCCACAATCATTCTTGTTTGATGAGCATAACGCTACCCCCCCCCCCCCCCAAAATAAATAAAAAAATAAAAAAGGAAGGGGGAAAAAAAGGTCAGAATGTATCTTACTTTTATTATTCATTGTAAATGATTGACTCATTCTTTGTTTTAGGTTTTATTATAAAATGGTTGTCTTATCCTATGCTTGTATTATTCTAATGCTTTCAGAGTTACATTGTAGTGTAGAATGGAGTCCCAGAAATACAAATAAAAAAGTATCAAATTATGGTACGTGGCCTAATACACCAGACCGACAAGTGTGTCAGCCACGCCATTAGCTTAATATCTTTTGACGGTAGTATCCAATATTTTGTTTCAATTCAATTTGTGACATCCTGGAAATATTCTTAGCATTTCCATACTAAGTTGATCCTTTTTGCGATGAGTATTTGTTGAGAAAGAGAGATTTGTTTGACTTCAGCGTATCTTGTCCGACCTGCTGACAGATTACTCTCGTTCTCAAAAAATACTTAAAGACGGGGTGCCGTGATTTTCAGTGATCCCCCCCCCCCCCCCCTAAAACATAATCATCACGGTATTATGGTTATATTAGTAGGAAGATTTTTTCAAAAAAGTGTACAGAAAGTGTTAAAATTATGTTTTTATGTGGACACGCCTCCAGTTCATTAAGTATACCTGGTTCTCACCTTAGCACCTCCTCCACCACATTAGCACCACCCACCTGTCCTAGTCCCTCCTCGTCCTCATGCCCACACCTGTTGTGTTATGATAATGAGGGGGAGGGGATGTTTTTACTATGTCACTAACGCGCTGTTTTTCTATTGGCACGTTTGACCCTCAAGGTTTCAGCCTCCAGGTAGAAACTCAAAATGGTCAGAGAAGACATAAAACACCATAAAAACACCACCAGGGGGCTTAATGAAGTTCTATCAACCTCATAGACACATGAAAAACAGAAAAAGTGCAAGACCATGGCACCACCCCTTTAACAACAAACAATTTAGTAGCCTATGGAAATGCTCAGAATATATCCAGGTATAATCAAAATAAATATTGGATAGAGATGCCAAATGACATGAGCTAAGTTAGGTCAGAAAAAAATGAAATACAAAATTAGACCATTACTGTGTCAAAAGTTATCGACAAACTATACTAGAAAAAAATCTCAAACATCGTCCAAATTCTCTTGAAAATAGCCGATCTACTTGCTCACAGCTTGTAAATTAGCAATTTTCACAATATTTATACTGTGGAAAAGAAGAAAAATGGGATAATTGTGGGGGGGGGGGCTCTAGAGCACTGGTTCTCAAAGTGGGGTATACGGGGATCCCCAGGGGTCCTTGGAGGGATACCAGGGGGTCCCCAGCAAAAGTAGTTAATATGGTGTCACAATCCTTTTAACCGCTTTAACCTTATTTTATAATTTGGCAAAAATAGTAGATCTGCTATTTTTGAAAAACTTGTGCAGATCTTTGAATATATATATATATTTAAAGCGAATATTTGTAACTCAAATCTTTGCTTCTGGGGGTCCCTGGAACAAAATATGTTGGGATGGGGGTCCGCGGCCAAATACATATATTTTTGACATGAAAAAGTTTGAGAACCACTGATAGTATAAAGTATAAATGACTCTTCACAGGTCACAGGTGGTATATGGGGGGTCTTCACAGGTGGTATATGGGGGGTCTTCACAGGTCACAGGTGGTATGGGGGGTCTTCTGCGAGGTGGACCTGCTGCTCTGGCTGCTGAGGCTCATGTGTCGTCTCAGACAGGGGATCTTCTTGGCCAGCAGCCTCCTGAAGTGGCTCTGGAACTTCTTACCTACAAACAGTGGGGGGAGAAGATACTTAAGTAATAGTAGCACTGCACACTGTAATGTAATTGTCCGGTATTTATAATTTGACTTGAGTGAAAGTAGAGAAAAAAGTATTGGCTCATTATACAGAATATCCCATTTCAAATGTATTCTTTCTATAGTTCATCTTTAGAAAATATCCGATTGTACAAGCTCATAGCGTGGCTCCGATTGCTACGCTATGAGCTTGTAGATCTGCTATTTTAAAATCGTGAATATTTGTAACTAAAATCTTTGCTTCTGCGGGTTCCTGGAACAACATATTTTGAGATGCGGGTCTGTGGCCAAATACATTGTCATGGTGGGGGTCCTTGACATGAAAAGGTTTGAGAACCACTGATATTATTGCAACATAAATACAAAAAAATTAAAAAATGATAGAATTTAGAAGACATTTGTAGAATCCCCAGAAGCAAAAATTTGAGTACAAATGTTTCGCTTTTAAAACATATATATATTCAAAGATTTGCACACATTTTCAGACATTTTCAAAAATAGCAGATCTACAAGCTCATATCGCGGCACTCTGTGCCGCGCTATGAGCTTGTGTATGTCTACAAACAAACAGTTGGACACGCGATCATAAGGGATGTACATTTTCTGTGGCGAGCCGAAAAAGTAAGTGAACCGTCCAATTTTGAAAAGAAATGGCGTGTTTACACGGGGCTGCATGAGAAGGGCTCCGAGCCGATCGGAATGTTTGCTGTCTGGGCGACGTGCACAGATATCCTGTGTGTTTACAAACGATTGGACTCGCGATCATAATTAATGTCATTTTTTTGTGCGCTGTTGAAAGTTAAAAAAAAATACAAAAATTGTTGGCAGTGGGCCAACACAGCCAGAAATAAATCTGGCAGTGAATGAGTTAAGTATAAAGCATTGAAAAAATGTACACGTAAGTAAAGTAAAAGTGCAGTACACGAGTAAATGTACTTGGTAGCGTTCTTACCCATGAAGGTGTAGAACACTGGGCTGATACAGCAGTAGAGGTAGGCCACGTTGCGCGTCACGTACAGATAGTAGCCCAGTGTGTCTGACTCTCTGCACGACACAGTGTTGTTGGTAACCGTAGAGATTCTAATGGCCTGCAGGAGGATGACCGTGTTGTAGGGCGTCCAGCAGGCAAAGTAGGTGAAGACGATGATGAAGATGAGCTGGATGGAGCACAGGGTTGTTATGGTTATGTCCAAATTTAACCACGATTAGAATTGAAAACAAATATTTCAGTGAACAAAAATTAAATTAAAATAAAAGCTTTAGGCCTACAAAAGAACCTAGCTAACTGTAACTGTATTGTTGTGTTAACAAAACATAATAAAGCAAACAAACAAATGTTTTTAGTTTTTGTTCAGTTATTCATTATTATTATTACGGGGCCAGAGCTCAGCTCTGGACCTGTTTTATTATTGGCATTATTCTGTCACTTCTTCTTCTTCTTCTTCTTCTTCTTCTGCCACTTTTCACAGTTCTGGCTGAACCGTGCAGTCGCTTTTTACGAAACTCGGCCATATGGTAGATGGTCATGAAAAACGATCAAGAAATAATTCTCACAATCTTTCGTCCAAAGGTGGCGCAATAGCACTCAATTGAAAATGCCAACTTTGAACAGGTACAACTCATGCCCTGTTTGACCTAGAGCCATGAAACTTGGATACACATACTGTATGCGTCTCCTCATGCTGAACAACTTTCACCCTCTGACTTTTGACCTCTGACCTTTAGATCTCCCACCATTTTGAATTATATGAAAAACAGTCATTGGCTCCTAACTTCTGCATTTTTTCACTTAGAAAAAATCCACTCCTATCGTTTTGTCGGCAGAGGTCCAAAGTTCAAGTGTTAAACGTTCCGTGCAGATTGCTCAAAAATCCCAGGATTCCATAGATTTGAACTATTGCAGTTTTATGAAAATTATTCATCTATGCCTAAAACATACATGCAGACTCACATTTCTTTGAAACTTTGCAGAAATGTACAGGGTCATTCCAAATATCACTGAAACCAATCTTACTCCAATTGGCCAAAGGGGGGCGCTATAGCATTTTTTTTTAAATGCAAACTTTAAACAGGCTTAAGTCATGCCAAGTTTGTCCGAAAGTCGTGAAACTTGCTTACACTTGTGCCTTGACTCATGAGGAACACATGTATCGCTTTGACCAGTAAGCTCCGCCCTTAGATTGTCCGCAATTTTGTGCAGTTTGAAAAATACTTGTTTTTGGCAGTTCTGGCTTAACCGTGCATACGCTTTTTACGAAACTCGGCCATATGGTAGATGCTCATGAAAAACTACCAAGAAATAATTCTCACACTCATTTGTCAAAGGGTGGCGCTATAGCACTCAATTGAAAGTGCCAACTCATGCCCTGTTTGACCTACAACCATGAAACTTCGATACACACTTCATGCCCGACAACTTTCGTGGTCTGACTTTTGACCTCTGACCTTTCGATCGCCCACCATTTTGAATTATATGAAAAACAGCCATTGGCTCATAACTTCTGCATTTTTTCACTTATGGAAAATCCGCCGCTTTTGTTTTGTCGGCAAAGGTCCTAAGTTCATTTGTAAAAATTTTCGTGCAGATTACTCAAAAATCCCAGGAGGAAATAGATTTTAACTATTGCAGTTTTATGAAAATTATTCATCTGCCCCTAACAAATACATGCAAGACTCACATTTCTTTGAAACGTCTCTCTCTCTCTCTCTCTCTCTCTCTCTCTCTCTCTCTCTCTCTCTCTCTCTCTCTCTCTCTCTCTCCAGTTTCCATTACTCTCTCTCTCTCTCTCTCTCCAGTTTCCATGTCTGTCTGTCTCTCTCTCTCTCTCTCACTGGCCCCGTATTATCGCTGCTTGCAGCTATATTTATTACTATAATTATTATTATTACCCATATTATTATTATTATTATTATACGTAATTTAAAGGTAGTGTAAGTGATTTTCCTTGGTTAAAATAAGTATTAAATAGCTCTATATTCTGATTCTGTCTCATTGCTTATAGAGTGTTTGTTCAGTCTCCATGTCTCTCCAGCTCTTTATTAAACAGAACATGCATTTTCAGGTCAGGATAACAATTTTATCCAATCAGGATAGAGAGCTCAGTCAGGATGCAGATTAAACAAGTGAAATTGGAAGTGATGACACAGAGAAATGAGCAGACAAACTTGGAACTGGAACACTATAAAAATGAAGATGATAAATGGGTACTCTTTCATGATTGGCTGAAATGTTGTCACCTACCTGAAAATGTATTTTCTGTTCATTAAAGAGCTGGAGAGACATGGAGACTCCTGTCACTGAACAAACACTATCTATAGCAATGATTGCTATCAGAATATAGTGCTTTAACCTTTTAACAAAATACTTTTTGTTTTAACCAAAAATATCACCTACCCTACCTTTAACTGTTTCTTCTACAATACCTACACGCTCACAAAGCATCACAATGTGCTATTTTCACTAGTTTGGCTTTTTGAATCTCACTCCTGAGTTCATACAAAAAAGAAAACTAAACCAAAAAATTACTGAACTAGCCAAGCCCCTTTTAAAATCCAATTAAAACTAACTGAAATTGTATATATATATGTTTTTGTCAAAACAAAATAAAGAAATAACTGTAACAACCTTGATAGAGCGACACTTCTCCTTCATCCGTGTGGACATGATGCGGACAGTGATGCTGACGTAGCAGAACATCAGCATGCAGAGAGGAAGCAGGAAGAACACCAGGAACTGTTGGTAATAAGTCGCCTGCAGGGGATGGAGAGGAACTGTTACTCTTTAGTGCAGGTGGTTAACAAACTATGGGGGTCCCCCAAATGATGTTGGGTGGGTCCCCAAAGGATTTGCTTAAGACCTGAGGCCGATTCTACAAATGCCTTCTAAATAAGTAATTCTCAAACTTTTAAGATTTTTCAATTAGCCACATTGGCCAAATTGTCAAATATTACCCATATTATATTATTATATGTCTCTGCTGTCCGGCCGGAACCAGCTAACTCCAAAATGGTAATTGTTCAGGAAATGAAAAACAAAATATAAAATGTTCAGAAAATGAAGAAAACCTTATATTTTTAAAACAAAGCAATACTGCCTCATCAAACTTGGTATTGTGACTTTATATATTATCAGATACTTGCATGTGTCATTATATTATCACCACTTTACCCAAATCCAGCTCAAGTGGAGTTAGGAGGTTTTGTCCATCATTGAGTGGAGTTAGGAGGTTTTGTCCATCATTGATAAGAACAGCTGACAATGAATCTCAAAGCTCACAACACACCACAACGCATTGTGAGCTTGGAGATCAGCTATTTATGATGTGCGCCATCCTCATATACTAAGTATAGATCAAGCTGAATGCTGTACTTAAACAACTTTTATTTTCACATGCATTGGAAACATCCATGGATCATGCAACAAGCAATTCTGCCACCCCGCAAAACGTTGACCAGAGCCGAGAGCAAATGACTGTTCACTTAAAGTCTCTGCTAAAGGTGGAGGGTAAAGCATGAATGCAGTCTGACATGAGTGATATTCAGTCACATCCTGCATATTGGTTTAACGCTGAAATTACACAGTGAAAACTGTCCAAATGTATATCTGACAATTGGCAAAAAAAAGTCTGAATTACGTTTTTTTTTTAAATCTGTAGTATTTATATTTGACAATTGGCAAAAACCCTGAAGTTTTTAGACTATGGTATTGATCTGACAATTGGCAAAAATTCAGAAATTGGAATGTATGGAAATTGGGTTTATGCTACAACTTACTGCAATAGAATGAAGTTTTATGACTATAGTACTATAGTACACTTTTCAATGTGTGTGGTGGGTGTTTCCTATTGCTTTAGATTGTCATAAAAGCTGTGAAAGTCCTTTGGCATGATCTCCTTGAGCTCTTGGAGATGTTTGTATTTCATCGGCTTGATCTTCTGCCTGTCTGCTGCACATTGCAGTGGAGAGCATGAAAGGAGGCGGGTGTTGTTTGTTTTTGACGGACAGTTTGAGGATCCAATGGAGTTGGGAGTTTTCGTCAGAGGCGCTTTTTAATACTTTTCATTGGTTTTTTTTTTTTTCCTTTTACACAGATGTAAAGGGGGTTCAATAGCGTTGATTTATGAAAAAAAAAAAAAAAACCTGAAAATGGAGTTAGCTGGTCCCGGCTGGACACCGACGATATATTACCTAAAAATAGCTGATCTACAAGCGCACAATGCTGTGAGCCTGTAGATGGGCTATTTTCACGATATTTCTGTGGTACCGAGTCAAACTAAATGCCTCAACTGCTACAATTAGGCTCTATGCACAGCAGCCATATTGGGAATGAATTGGGCCCCTTCCTTACTTCCTTCACAGGTGTTACCAATGATACTAATTAAGGCTCTGTTCCATTTAGTGTGGCATAGTGGTTGTCTTATTTTCTCAGAGTTACACACCCACCATAAGGGGCCATTTGGGAACCAAAATGGAGTGTTTCTAGTGAGCCAACATGCACAATATCAGCACCCTGACCAGAATGGAACAGAGCCTTCATTAGTATCATTGGTAACACCTGTGAAGGAAGTAAGAAGAGGCCCAATTTCTTTCCAATATGGCTGCTGTGCATAGAGCCTATGCTTGTCAGGGTGGGGGGGGGGGGGGGCCCAAGTTCAGATATGATAATTTTAGGGGGTCGCGGCCTGAAAGGTTTGAGAACCATTGCTTTAGTACAGGGGTCTTCAACGTATTTTTTTTTCAGGCCAAGGACCCGGAGGCTGAGAGAGAGATGAAGCCGCACAGGAAGTCTCGCTGTAGACAAGATTTCAATCTCGAGATTTCAATCTCGTCTAGTGAGACTTCCGGTGGGGCGCATTCAAGACAATCACCTTGCAGAGTGTTCTGTCACAATGAACGTCAGATCTCACCAAAAAGCTATTCAAATATGCGATTTAGCGCAAGGCCCATTGGCGCGTGTTTTTAGCTGTGACGGACCCGGGATGGAGTTATGACATTTTCCTACTGTACCATCCTACATGTTCATCCTAAGATATCATAACATCGTAGAAAAGGTAAGAAAACCATGGGACAAAATTTAATTAATTAAACCCTCAATATTTATTAAACCTATGGTTCTGTACTTGGTCTGCTCTTTTTACCCTCTACACCAAATTTCCTGTCTAAAAATAGCAGATCCGCAAGCTCACAACACGTCACAACACTGTGAGCTTGTAGATCTGCAATCTTTGGCAAATGTTCCCCCCAGAATAGGGATGCTAGTAGTATAGTCTTGTATTTTTTAGACTCGATTAAAAACATTTCTCTATGATAAAGCCTATAGCCGAAGTGTATAGACTCAGTCACCCTATAGTGATCCTCTCTCCCCTATATTATACCATTATATACTGCATACACATTATTGTTGTACTATATCATATTATCATATACTATCTTACACTATTATATTTGCTACTATTGTTATTGTTACTACTTGTATCTCTTTCTGTCTCTCCTCTGTCTCTCCCTCTCTCTCTTCTTTCCCCCTGACACGGTCGAGGCAGAAGGCCCCCACCCTAGAGCCTAGGGTCTGCCTGACGTTTCTTCCAGTTCAGGGGGAGTTTTTCGTTGCCACTGTCGCTCAATTGCTTGCTCAGGGTGGGACTGTCGGGTCTGTAAAGTGTAAAGTGTCTTGAGACAACTTGTTGTGATTTGACACAATAAAATTGAATTGAATTGAAGTAGGGTTAAGGTGGTTAATGTAAAACAAAATAATAATAATAGTAATAGGCCTAATTACCAAAAAAAGTTCCTATCACACAAAGACCCCAACCCCCCCCCCCCCCCCATGCATTTTCACTTTAGCCCTTTATACTTCAGCTATTAAAGAAATATCAGATCTACAAACTCACCATGCATCATATTGGAACACATTGTGAGCTTGTAGATATTGTGCTATTTTTGAAAAAAGTTTGACTTTTACATCGGTACTGAAAGCCAGTGGTTCTCTGGAGACCCCACAGGGGGGTTTTCCAGGGGGCCCCCAGCTAAATGTGTTAATACAGCGTCACAATTATTTTAACCATTTTATCCACTTTTACGTGACATGCTTTTTTAACACATTCGGAAAAATCTAAAAAAAGATTTTGGTACATTTTGAATAATCTTCCATTTAAAAAAAAAACCCACAAATCTTCCGTTCTGTTTGAGAACCCCTGCTGTATATAAAAAAAATGTAATGCCAATTCTTATGTAGTATCTGACCTGTCTCCAGCGGTCCATGACCTCCTCAGAGTACCCCGTCTCCTCACACAACAGGCCCTCTGCACCGTCCTTACGTACGTCCTGCAGCACCAGCTCTTTCAGACTACAATCACAGTCACAATGCAGTTTTAACACATTCCACCACACCAGAGTTTAATATCATAATGTACTCACCAGTGCCAGCGATTTATTGTTTTTTTTTTTCACGTCGCCACAGACATCGCTAAATCCGTTAAAATCGCGCGTTGTTTGTAGACACACAGGGTAGCTGTGTGAGACGCCCAGCGAAGACTGTTTCGATCTGCGATCTGCCATCTTGAAGCTACAGCGGTTTATGTTAACACATTGGCTGCCAAAAACGCAGATCTGCGTTCTATTGAGTCCTTAGAACGCAGGCTGCCAAAGACGCAGATCTGCGTTTTATTTAAAAAAAAAATATATATATATATATATTTATTTATTTTTTGAAATTTGACCCAAAGACCAAGGAGATATGATTTTTCGAAGATTTAAACTCCCATCCACTTCCTTGTTAACTTAAAACTTAAAAATTCTGTATCTCGGCTCCTGAGTACTTTTGATTGGCACTCAATGGACAGTGGAAGAAGAATAGACATACTGGAACAGTGGCTCTCCACCTGGGTGTGTGTGTGTGTGGGGGGGGGGGGGAGGCCTAATGAATCAATAATAAGAATGCACTTATTTTCTTTTCTAGAATTCTGCATCTGCACCCAGAGGCGTCGTTACGCGGGGGCTTCGGTGGCTATAGCTACCAATGTGTTATCCAAAGCCACCAATACAAAAAAACATTTTTGAATTATATAGCTATAACCCTAACCTAACCCTACCCCTAACACCGAAATAAAGTAAAAAAACAGTACCCAAATCTGCCGAAATCCGCGCGCGAGCGAAGCCCCCAACCTAGTAGAGACCTTGCAACGCGTCTGTCTGCACCTAACCCACCAAATACAGTAAAGTAACAGGTAAGGTACCTGGCTAAAATGCTGATGCCCCATACGGCCAGCGATGCACAGACAGCGTAGGTCTTGGTCCTGTTCTTGGCAGCCTGCACAGCGTGAACCACAGCCAGGTACTGGTCCAGTGTCATGAGAGAGAGGAAGAGCACGGAGCTGTAGAAGCCGATGAAGTACACGCTGCTGACCAGCTTACACAGCACTGTACCAAAAAGACCAGAGGATTAGTTACATTTACCCATGTGCAAAGCAGTGGTTTTCTAGCCTGGCGTAGACAGACTATATCACTGCAATTTTTAGCGGTGCCAACCGCTCTACACGTGGCTTTGACTCGGTGTCTGTGTGTCTGTGTGTCTGTCTGTGTGTCTGTCTGTGTGTCCGTATGAGCCCGGGATGAGCACGGCAAAGAAGCAACACATACAAACACACGCACACACACACACACACACACACACACACACACACACACACACACACACACACACACACACACACACACACACACACACACACACACGGACTTGGAGATTGCCTATGCCATCTCTCCTCTCATTTGCCACACGTGCCACCGGTTATCAAAGAGGGGTCCAGGGACCCCCAGGGACGTCCGCCCGTATGAGCACGGGATGAGCACGGGATTTTAAACAGCTATAACTCCAGTTTGCAGCATGCCACCAAGTCCAAATTTGGTATGTGGACTTAGACCACCAATACGGGCCGAGCATGAATTGCTCAAGCCCCGCCCCCCTCTGTCTTCCCATTGGCTGGCCTTTAAACAGCCATAACTCAAGTTTGCAGCATGCTACGGAGTACAAATTTTGTACATGGACTAAAACCACCAATAGGGACAAACTGTAATTACTTAAGCCCCGCCCCCTCTGTCTGCCCATTGGCTGGGCTTTAAACAGCCATTATTCCAGTTTGCAGCATGCTACCAAGTACAAATTTGGTAAGTGGACTCAGACCACCAATAGGGACGAACTGAAATGAGTTAAGCCCAAAGGCACCGCTTCCTTCACACAGTGTGTGATTTTTTTTTTTACTGTTGGCAACTTATATCCTTATATGGCAACTGATATCCTTTTTAAGCCTTAGTTATTATGAGCAAATGACTTACATCCTTATATGGCAATGTATATCCTTTTTTAGCCCTAGTGATTAAAGAGCCAATGTGTGCATTTTTACTATTACTGTTTTTTCAAGTCCCAGTTACTAAGAGCAAATGTGTGTGTCTTCATTAGTACTGTTGTACTGTTGTTCGCATAGACCCTAACAGAAAACACATTATTAACTTATGAAATCATTATAGCCTTGCTGGAATTATGTCCTTAGAAATACAGTCACTGTGATAAACATGATCTATTCGCATGGCAGAACGCTGTGTTATCTCCCAGAAGACAATATACTTCTAATGTCTAGGACCGTCACGGTTAGAGAGAGAATACAATGGTGTCTGCTGCGTCTATTTTGACATTCCCAGGTGCTGAGACTAGGCTGGTGAGACCAAGACCGTCGGCTGGACCGGTAAATCAGTGGGGCCACTTGCACACCCTGGGAAGAGAACCTGGACCAATGGAGATGCTTACTGCCGGCCGATGCATTGAGACAGTATGCCCAGACTGTTATCTGTAGGGAGGATGTGCTGCATTCCATAGGTGCGAGGCACTCGGTCCGTAAATCAGCCAGGGGGGGACCACTTGCCTACTCTGATGAAGAAACCATGGTGGACCGACAGCGACTTCTTTTGATAACTTTTAGTATAACATGTATAGGATATTATAAATAGGCTCCAGGGACAGATAGCGGGGCTCAGACCTGATGAACTGACCTCGAAGTAACTTGTTGCTGTTAAGGACAGTTGATTGGGAGCCCAGAGATCTCTGTTAAGTACATTTCTATATTCAATCTGTAATTAGTTTAATTACTGCTTAATTATTAAATACACTTAATTTTAACAGTCTTGTCTGCTTTTAATTTCACCAATTCAACGGACGCGCGGAGACGTGTGATCTGAAGGGTTACAAATTATTACATTGCACAATTGTCTGCTGTTTTAGCCCAGTCTCCAACATTACTCGCAGATTCGTCTGGTCCCAGGCTAGTGGTTTTCAACTTTTTTCATGCCAAGGGCCCCTAAATTGATATACATTTGGCCGCGGACCCCCATCTGAAAATGTTTTGTGCCAGGGACTCCCATGAGCGAAGATTTGAGTTAAAAATCTTCGCTTTAAAAAAAATATATATATATATTCAAAGATATTTAAAAAATTGCAGATCTACAAGCTCATAGCCCTACGAAGTTGTATATCTGCTAACCTGAGAACCACTGGTGTAAAGTAACTAAGTACATTTACTCAAGTACTGTACTTAAGTACACTTTTGAGGATTTTCCTTACTTTACTGGAGCGTTTCCAATTTTCAATACTTTTGCTTCTACTATACATCTCAGAGGCAGATATTACATGTTTTACTCCGCTACAATTATTTGAAACCTTTACTTTGTACATTTTGATTATCATTACAAAAAGATCTACAAGCACACAATGTGCCGCGATGCGACACATTGTGAGCTTGTAGATCTGCAATTTTCAAATTATTTTTTATTTGAAAACTTGTTACGTGAAATGGGACATTCTGCAGAATGGGTACTTTCCACTTTTGATACTTTAAGCATATTTCGATGCCAATACCTTTGTACTTTCACTCAAGTCAATTTTGATGACCGGACTTTTACTTGTAACAGTATTTCTGCATTGCAGTATTGATACTTTTACTTAAGTCAAATATTTGAGTACATTTTCCCACCACTGACTAAAACTTGAGCAGTCAAAATGGACGCTGGTGCCCACCTCTGCCAAAGATCCACTCAGATGAATGGTAGGTGGCCCAGAAAGGAAGGCTGGAGGCAAACAGGAGGTTGGAGAGGACCAGGTTGAGCAGGAAGATGTTGGTCATCTTGCTGAGCTTCTCAAACTTGTAGATGATGAAGAGGACCAGCCCGTTGCCCAGGTAACTGAGCAGGAAGGTGACATAGTAGAAGATGGGGATGAATCTGGCTCCGAACTCGTTGACGTGGTCCTTGGGGACAGTGGCGGAAAGTAATTAAGTAGGCTACATTTACTCAAGTACCATTTTGTATGTATGTATTTTTTTGTATTCGTATTATTTACTTTACTGGGATATGTGTAATTTTCAATACTTTTACTTCAACTCCACTACATCTCAGCGGCAAATATTGTAATTACTAGTTATTTTGAAGATTTAGATTATAATTGTAATACATACACAAACCACTTCAGCTCTATACTGTATACTTGAAAATAGCCGATCTAAGTTCACAAAGCGTCGCAAAACGACGCTTTGTGGGCTTGTAGCTCTGCTATTTTCAAAGGATTTTATACATTTGGAAACCTGCGAAATGGGACATTCTGTATAAGTGTCATTTTGATGCCAATGCCTATAAGCTTGTAATCCTGGGCGCTGCTTTCCCTCTGCCAGCCTGGGGAGAGCCCCGAACTGAGCTCATGCTTCCTTCGATGCATGAGGAGTTAGCAGACCGCTTCTTACGCATGGTGGTATTGATACTTTTACTCAATTAAAAGAAATGTGAGTACTTCTTCACACCACTGACCTTGGGACAGTGGCGGACGGGTTTGTCCTCCACTGTGGATGGGTCGTCTGTGGTGTTGTAGAGGTAGTCGGACATGTTTTTGAACAGGTCATACATGTCATATTCGTCCATGGTTAGACGTTGGCTTTAACCTGTAGGAGAAAAGGACAGAGACACAACAAAAGTCACACCACTCCTGTCACTGTGATTGTAGCCGTGAAACGGAGGCAGCGCTCCATGGCACCGCTTGTCCAGCGGACACTCGCCCGGGAGCGTCTCACCATGCAGCCTCACACCAGTGGTGTAAAGTAACTAATTACATTTACTCAAGTATTGTACTTCAGTACAATTTTGAGGTATTTTTTACTTTACTGGAGTATTTCCAATTTTCAGTACTTGCACTTCTACTCCACTACATCTCAGAGGCAAATATTGTACTTTTACTCCACTACAATTATTTGAAAAGTTACTAGTTACTTTGAAGGTTTTGAATAGTATTACAAAACATACATTAACCACTTCAGCCCTATACACAGTAGGCCTATATACTTCGGCCATTTGGAAATTGCAGATCTACAAGCTCACAATGCGTCGAGATGCGACGCATTGTGAGCTTGTACATATAGATCTGCAAAAGTCTGAAAACCACTGGGCTAGACAACTCAAATATTCGGTGGAAATGCAGACAAACATTGGGCGAAAATAGATGAACATTCTGTGCAAATGGCATTCTACAAGCTCATAACATGTTGCAATGTGTCACAGAAATCAGGTATTTCTGCTATTTGACATACAACAGTGTATATTGGATTTAAGTGGTTAAAACCACCAAAGACGTAACCTATACTGGTCTATAAGCTCGTATATCAGCTATTTTCACTACTTCATTACTTTTTGGGGAAGTACAAGGTTTAGCAACAAGATATTTTAACCCATTAAGACCGGAAACACATCTTGCGTCATTTTAGATTTGAGCTATAACTATAACTATTTTATACTTTGGGCTATTCAAAAATAGCAGATCTACAAGCTCATAGCGCGGCACCGAGTGCCGCGATACGAGCTTGCAGATCTGCTGTTTTTGAAAAATCTCGAAGATTTGTGCACATTTTTGAATACAAACGAATCTTTGCTTCTGGGGGGGTCCCTGGAACGACATATGTTGATGGGGATCGGCGGACAAAACATGAATAAGATTGAGAACCACTGATATAGCAACATACGTTTAAAAAAAAAAAAAGGATTTAGAAGACATTTGTAAAGATTTGCACACATTTTCATGATTTCATGATCTAAAAGCTCATGGTGCGGCACTCGGCGCCGCGCTATGAGCTTGTATATCTGCCATTTTTTTAATAGCCATAGAAATCTTAAAATGACACAGACGGGTTAAGGGTGGCCATAGCTGAGCGGTTAATGAGCCCGTCTGGTTAAGGCTGTAGCTCTATTCGTCCCAGGTACGGTTGCAGGCCAGGACAGGACAGCGATGTGAGTCCATAAGCAAGACTCTTACCCCTAATAGGCTCTATTCACAGCAGCCATATTATGAAGACAGGTGTTACCAATGATACTAATGAAGGCTCTGTTCCATTCATGGGCAAACAGAGTCAGGGTGCTGATATTGTGCATGTTGGCTCACTGGAAACACTCTGCTACACCAGTGGGTCTACAGTTGGGGTCCAGGCACCTTCATGGGCTTCCAAATGGCCCCTTACAGGTGTGTAACTCTCAGAGTTATGGGGGTCGTGGAAACCACTGTGCTAGACTAAATGGAACAGAGCCTTCATTAGTATCATTGGTAACACCTGTGAAGGAAGTGATAATATGGCTGCTGTGCATAGAGCCTATTGCTCCCTGCGCGCCATTGAATGGCTGCTCACTGCTCCTAGTTGTTACTGGAAGACACATTTCACGTATCTGCTAATATACAGTTACAAAAAAACAAACAAAAAAAACACCCCAAGGACTAGGGACTATTCTATTGTATTACAGGCATGTGAACTTGTCACCTTTCGTTGACAAGAAAGGTTCGGTGACAACCTTTCGGTGATAAGTCGCTGTATAGAAACAGAAATAAACCGCCTACATATGTGTGTACATCCGATGAGTTTTTGTTGGGGGTGGGGGGGTTTGTGCTGAGAGCAAAAGACTGATGCCCTCCCACTCAATGCTAAATTGTGACCTAGTCAAAGTGGAAGAGTGATGCGTGCCCACAGGGGTCTGCGGGGAGTGTATTCTTTGGATAGAAGGCTGCAGCTGGCTATAACTGTTTCATCATGACATAATATACTGTAGTCTTCCTTCCTGTTATCGCTCACTCATTTAGTGCATTGAAACATGTGTTGCTTGTATCTTGCTATGACAACGAAGGAAGCACTGTCGCTCAGTCAGTTGGTCTTTCTGTCGCATACATATTAATGTTAAGCTGCTAGTTGCAGCTTAAGGCACACTGTTTCATTATAATGTTATTTTATATATATATTTTACCCTATGTTCCCCGGGTTATGTTCACCGTTTAGCAAAGGGGTTAGGGTAACGCTTTAAAAAAATGATTTTTATTAAGGATCCCCATTAGCTGCTGCCATAGCAACCAGCTAGTCCACATAAAAAACATACAAACAAATACAGTTGTAAGCGGGGAACTTTCTTGTGTTATGAAGATTTAAATAGCATTACATATATGTGTCCCAGTGCTTGTCAACCTGCATGGGGTCCAAATATTGGGAATGTCATTGTCAAGATTATTCAGAATTATATAGTTATTATTTAGTCACACACTCTTGTTAATACTTGTCATTGACACACACACACACACACACACACACACACACACACACACACACACACACACACACACACACACACACACACACACACACACACACACACACACACTTGACCCCTTTCACACTGGTGACATTATAAGCATTCAAAGGTTTTTAAAAGTTTTCAAAATCTTTCAAAAGCAGTGAACATCTACAAGCTCACAGCGCAAGGCACTGTGAGCTTGTAGATCAGCTATTTTCACTACTTTTGCACACTTTTATGTCCAGTGTGGACAATATAATTTTCAAATTACAAAGTACATTTTCAGAAATTGACAGACATTGTCAGAACTTTTCAGAAATATTGAAAACATCTACAAGAAATTCACAACGATTCACACTGTGTTGTGAGCTTGTAGATCAGATATTTTCACTATTATTTAAAATAAGTTTTAAAGGGTCCAAGAGTCCCTTCCTAGGGAAGTAGTGTCAAACGTACAATATTACTATTTGAAATGTAGCGTTAAGTTAAAGTCATCAGCTTGCAAAAAATAACAAAAACAACAACAAATACTCCAAGATTGTACTTGTAACTTTCCTCTTCTACCCTGGATTTGAAACCGGTTTCCTGCGTAAGGGCTGAATGTTTTACCGTTGAGCTAATAGAGCCTGCCTGCTTGCTCAGGGCATTGGTTCTCAAAGAGGGGTCCGGGGACCCCCAGGGGTCCTTGAGGGAGTTCCAGGGGCTCCCCAGCTACTGTAAATGATAGATTAGGCACCAAATGGACCCTTATGGGTCTGTAACTCTGAGAGTGAACAAATGGAACCAAATGGACCCTAACGGGTCCATTTGGTTCCATTTGTACACTCTCAGAGTTAAATTGACATAGATTTTACAATATAAATTGCTGTCCAAGTGATAGAAATGCCATTAAATGGGGGTCCGTAGCCCTAATGCATGTCAAACTGGGGGTCCTTGAAATTAAAATGGTTGAGAATCACTGCTAGAGACGTAAAAAAAACTTCTCTTATGGGGGTCCCTGGCATATCTTTTGAAATGGGGGTCCCGCGGGCTAATAAGTGTTCATTTGGGGGTCCTTGACATGAAAAAGTTTGAGAACCACTTGCTCAGGGGATATATTTAATCTTGACCATCTAAAATTTGTGTCAGATCATGTGTCTAGGCGAGACATGACCTTTGACATGATCTAAATAATATTAATATCTGGGATTTATATAGCACTTTTCTAAGTACTCAAAGACACTTTACATGTGTGTGGGGGCCAGGGGAGAGGAGAAAAAATATATAAAAATAAACGTCTCAATAGAAAAGCAGGGAGACAAAATACAACCACGTTATATTGTATTAACATCAGTGGTGTAAAGTAACTAAGTACATTTACTCAATGGTACAATGTTGAGGTACTTTTACTTTACTGGAGTATTTCCAATGTTCAGTACTTTCTACTCCACTAGATCTCAGAGGCACATATTGTACTTTTACTCCACTACAATTATTTGAAAACTTTAGTTACTGGTTACTTTGCAGATATAAAACATACATTAACCACTTTAGCCCTAAATAGACAATCTACAAGCTCAGTGAGCATGTAGATCTGCTATTTTCAAACATTTTAGTACTTTTACTTTTGGTACTTTAAGTATATGTTGATACCAATACTTTTGTACTTTTACTCAAGTACAATTTGAATTCCAGACTTTTACTTGTAACAGAGTGCTTCTACATTGCAGTATTGATACTTTTACTTGAGTAAAACATTTGAGTACTTTTCCCACCATTGATTGGACAAAATTGCATTGTATTCATAAAAAAATCAAAGCTTTGTCTTGTGTATTTAAAATAAAGTGTGTGTGAACTCACCAGTGCAACGGAGCGGCCAAGACTGCGCGTCAGGAGCTGCGAGCTTCTTGCTGACTGAGTGAAACTGCTCTAGTGTTTCACCACAGCACATGATTCAACGCTAAAGAGGAATTAACTTACTGACATTGTCGTCACCGTGGAGATGAGCAGCACTCGGTTTTCACACCTCTGTATGAGCACATTATAAGACACCACACATTTCACTGCATCGTTCAACTGGCCAATTTAGCCATTAAGACCTTCTACAAATGCCTTCTAAATCAGTAGAGAGAATTTTCCTGTGTGTGTGTGTGTGTGTGTGTGTGTGTGTGTGTGTGTGTGTGTGTGTGTGTGTGTGTGCGTGTGTGTGCGCGCGCGCGCGCGTGTGCGTGTGCGTGTGTGTGTGGCCACATGGACCCAGCAACACTATTTATCAGCCAATGGGAGGCTCAGAGCTGCACTGTGTCAGCATCCGGATGCTGACACAGTGTTGCCGGAAAACGGCCGTTTTCCAACAACACAACACAACACAACACAACACAACACAACACAACACAACACAACACAACACAACACCGCAACAAGCTAGATCCGAGGGGTGGGTTTGCTCGTATAAACCCAACTAATATCAGTCAAGTTGGTGTAAAGTAAACCAATGGTTGTCAAACTTTTCAATTTCCCCTCCATAACTCTCAGAGTTACAGACCCGTAAGGGTCCATTTGGTTCCATTTGTAGGCTACACTCTCAAAGTTACAGACCTGCAAGGGTCCATTTGGTTCCATTTGTACACTCACAGAGTTACAGACCTGTAAGGGTCCATTTGGTTCCATTTGTACACTCTCAGTTATAGACCTGTAAGGGTCCATTTGGTTCTGTTTGTACACTCTCAGAGTTACAGACCTGTAAGGGCCATTGGTTCCATTTGTAAACTCTTAGAGTTACAGAACCGTAAGGGTCCATTTGGTTCCATTTGTACACTCTTAGAGTTACAGACCCGTTAGGGTCCTTTTAGTTCCATTTGTACACTCTTAGAGTTACAGACCTGTAAGGGTCCTTTTGGTTCCATGTGTACACTCTTAGAGTTACAGAACCGTAAGGGTCCATTTGGTTCCATTTGTACACTCTTAGAGTTACAGAACCGTAAGGGTCCTTTTGGTTCCATGTGTACACTCTTAGAGTTACAAACCCGTAAGGGTCCATTTAGAACCCCCTCAAGGAACCCTGAGGGTCCCTGGACCTCACTTTGAGAACCACTGGTGTAAGCCCATGCAGGGACATGGAAGTAGCAAACTGACAACAATCAAAGGGGTTATGATTCATCTGTGTTGCAACAAAAGAACATCCATAGTTAAAGGGATATTTCACTTTCAAACATGATTGTGGTCGTTTTATCGTCTACTCAGGCTTTTGTGAGCACCCCGGACAGTTTTTATGTTGCTTGATTGAGTATTTCGATATTTGATATTAATTTTATCGGACACCCTATATACAAACCCATCGTAGCTTCAAACTCCATTTTCACAATGATAGATTCATCAAAAACACCCGTCCTTGGTATTGGTGACTCATACCTACCCTCCTAATACGTGAGGGGGGCATATTTTTTAGATTACTTTTTTCATTAATGTCATTACATTTTTAAGCAAATGCTAAATAAAAACAAAAATGAACAATGCAAATACAATGTACGGTCATCTTTGTTTTAGTATTTTCCACCATAATAAGCGATGTTGTGCATTAGTTGATCCTATATTATTTCACAATTATAATTACTCTGCTGTCACATGTCTGGAAAATTGGAGTAAATATTATACTTCTTGCAAATATTCATCTTTACGGAGAAGTTGTTAAGACTTTAGTTTAAAGTCAGTTCAAAGAAATTAAAATGACACTAAAGTAATGTTTTTAGTTTCATTTTCATTTCCTTGAACTGACTTGAAACTAACACCTTTCCAACTTCTCTGTAAAGATGCCACAATATCCTGTCTGTCCAACATTATGAAGTAAACAAAGACGCACCTGCTGCCTGCACTCGTTAGCTTTACTATTGCATTATTTTGGGAACCCACTATAACTGCTACAATAATAGTTATTGTAGCAAAAGTATTATTATTATTATTTGTAAAATGTTCAAAATCAAAGTGAAAGGGCATCAGTGGCAAAGGTCCCCCTCTGCACGGGCCTGCTGTAACCCTTCCCTCTAAAGCAGTGCTTCTCAAACAAGAACCCCGGGTCATTTTATTGTATTCTATACGACCCCCAAATGAATTAATGAATTGGCCACAGACCCCCATCTGAACATATTTTTTGTCAGGGACCCCCGTACAAGATTAGTGTTGCTAAATTGTAGATCTGCTATTTTCAAATAGCCCGATGTAGGGCTAAATTGGTGAAACTGATCATGATGCCATATGTTTACACGTTTTGCTAGGAACCCCCTGGAACCCCATCAAGGACCCCTGGGGGTCCCTGGACCCTGGTTTGAGAACCAGTGCTCATGTAGGCCAATCTACTGGGTGAAGGGTCACTGCATTATGAGTGATCACTTTTATCCTCTGATGAAACACTTCTGTCCTGATGGGAGTGGTCTGACACTATGTCCCTATCCACAGGATGTGAATGGTTTGATGAAAATAACCATTCATGTGGGACATGAATGGTTAATATAGCATACAAAATAGCTTAACCAATTCAACCCTGTTTTACGCTTATGCCAGTCGAAAATAACAGATCTACAAGCTCACAACGCGTCGCAAAGTGCCAGACTGTGAGCTTGTAGATGTGCTATTTTAGAAACATTTTAGAAAAATCTTGAAAAAGTTGGAATTAGGAACTTAACGTTCTCTTTCTCTCCCTGGCACGACTTTTCAATGGTGGTCCGTGGCCAAAACACATCAATGTTTGGATCCTTGACATGATTTTTTTTTAATGAGAACCACTGGTATATTTCATGTAATATTAGAACAATGAATGCTCACGTCTTATGCAAGCATATTAGTGTGTGTTTGTGTGTGTCAGAGGGTGGGGGCTCTTTGTGATGCGCAGTGTGTGTGCGTGTGCGTGTGCGTGTGCGTGTGCGTGTGCGTGTGCGTGTGCGTGTGCGTGTGTGTGTGTGCGCGCGCGCGCGCGTGTGTGTGTGTGCATGTGAGTGAGTCATAAAGTCCTCCAAAAAAGAAGAAGTATTGATAAATTCTGTATGTAAGAATGTAATGTATGTCAAACTGTTACTTTTCTGGAAAAGAAATAACCTTTCTTCCAATGGAGTCAATGTAGTTATTCTTTGGTCACTAAGCTCTTTAATACAATAAAACACACACACACACACACACACACACACACACACACACACACACACACACACACACACACACACACACACACACACACACACACACACACACACACACACACACACACACACACACACACACACACACACACACACACACACACTTAACCACTTTCTCTTTCACCTTCAAAATGTATCAAAAATAGCCAATCAGCTATTTGTGTTATTTTTGTGTGACTCTGTTGTATGACGAAGAAGGGCATTCATTTATGAAAAAAAGATTATGCTCGACAACGACAATATGAGTCATGACTGAGTTCCTCTGATGAAGCAGGAACTCATTGTTGTGGGCAGAAACATTGCATCTCCATGTCGTTTTTTCTTTCATAAATGAATACCGTTCTGTACTTGACATGACGGTCGACAATGTGTTTTTGAAAAAAAGGAAAAGTGTTAACAAGAGCTTGTGACTAAATGATAACTAAAGTGGAACACAGGTTATTTTTATTTTTTTTCATTTACTGAAATGTAACCATTTTAAAAGAGGTTTCCACCCAACAGCGATGATATGATGTATGGTATTATATATTTCAAGTTTCAGTTTCATTATATGCACATTATGCCCATTGGGCCAGGGTCTGTAGACCTTTTAATAACCGTTTAACCCCTTGGGATGAGCCCAAGAAAGAAGTCATACTCATGTTGATTTTGATCCCTGTAAGGATGTCACTAGGACATTAATAATTAATGTCTAAAATACATTTCTAAAATACACTGTAACATCTTTTGACGTTGCATTTGACGTCTTTCTGACGTGTCATTGCTCCGTGAGAATATTCTCCGGTCTCCCAAGCTAACTTGAGTTCCCAAAGTACGTTGCTAGCGTTCTTTAGAAACAGCTGTGGTTAATATTCAGCTGTAATTCTTGGGTCATGTGGTTTCATCATAATGTGGCAGGGGAAGACCCAGCTTGTGATAGTCTTCATAAATAGCAGCCATATTGGCGATAGCGTACATTAGCCTAGTTAACTCTTTGTCTGCCACTGACGAGGGACCTCGTCTGCCTGCACTCGTTAGCTTTACTAGCTTTGCATTATTTTGGGAACCCAGATTTAAGTTCCTGTTAAGCTCAAATGACATCACAATTCTGTACTATAAACCGAAACTTACAGATAGCAACCAACTATTTATTTGTATTTTTATTATCATTAGAAATAATTATTATTATTTGTAAAATGTTCAAAATCAAAGCCAAAGGGCATCAGTGACAAAGGGCCCCCTCTGCTGTAACCCTTCCCTCTGAAGCACATGAATGGTTTGATGAAAATAACCATTCATATGGGACATGAATGGTTAATATAGCATACAAAATAGCTTAACCAATTCAACCCTGTTTTACGCTTATGCCAGTCGAAAACAACAGATGTACAAGCTCACAACAACGCGTCATAAAGTGCCACACTGTGAGCTTGTTGATGTGCTATTTTAGAAACATTTTAGAAAAATCTTGAAAAATTTGGAATTAGGAACATAATGTTCTCTTTCTCTCCCTGGCACGTTTATTTTTTTATGAGAACCACTGGTATATTTCATGTAATATTAGGACAATGAATGCTCACGTCTTATGCAAGCATAGGCCTATTGTGTGTTTGTGTGTGTCAGAGGGTGGGGGCTCTTTGTGATGCGCAGTGTGTGTGTGTGTGTGTGTGTGTGTGTGTGTGTGTGTGTGTGTGTGTGTGTGTGTGTGTGTGTGTGTGTGTGTGTGTGTGTGTGCGTGTGCGCGCGTGCGTGTGAGTGAGTCATAAAGTCCTCCAAAAAAGAAGAAGTATGATAAATGCTGTATGTAAGAATGTAATGTATGTCAAACTGTTCCTTTTCTGCAAAAAAAAAAAAAAAAACCTTTCTTCCAATGGAGCCAATGTAGTTATTCTTTGGTCACTAAGCTCTTTAATACAATATTTATAAAACACACACACCCACACACTTAACCACTTTCTCTTTCACCTTCAAAATGTATCAAAAATAGCCGATCAGCTATTTGTGTTACTTTTGTGTGACGAAGAAGGGCATTCATTTTTGAAAAAAAGAAAAAGAAAATGGAGATTATGGAGATTTAAGGTTTTCTGCTCGACAACGACAATATGAGTCATGACTGAGTTCCTGCTGATGAAGCAGGAACTCATTGTTGTGGGCAGAAACATTGCATCTCCATGTCGTTTTTTCTTTCATAAATTAATACCGTTCTGTACTTGACATGACGGTCCAAAATGTGTTTTTGAAAAAAAAGAAGATCTTAAATGTGTGTGTGGGAAAAGTGTTAACAAGAGCTTAACTAAATGATAACTAAAGTGGAGCACAGGTTCTTTTATTTTTTTCATTTGCTGAAATGTAACCATTTTAAAAGAGGTTTCCACCCAACAGCGATGATATGATGTATGGTATTATATATTTCAAGTTTCAGTTTCATTATGCACATTATGCCCATTGGGCCAGGGTCTGTAGACCTTTTAATAACCTTTTAACCCCTTGGGATGAGCCCAAGAAAGAAGTCACACTCATGTTGATTTTGATCCCTGTAAGGATGTCACTAGGACATTAATAATCAACGTTTAAAATACATTTCTAAAATACACCGTAACATATTTTTGTCGCCTTGCTACCAACTAAGGGCCTAAGTCATGTATGTATTTATTCGCACAATAAAAACAGAACAAAGGTAACATCATTAAAACAACACAGAAATAAGTGCAGGTGAGAAAAGGAAACCCATAAAGGGCTTATAAAGGTTCTCACCTAAAAATAATAAACAAGTAGTTAAACATAATAATCAAACATAAGACATGACAAACACAAATACCTTGAGTGCAGTTCAGTGTGTGTGTGTGTGTGTGTGTGTGTGTGTGTGTGTGTGTGTGTGTGTGTGTGTGTGTGTGTGTGTGTGTGTGTGTGTGTGTGTGTGCGCGCGCGCGTGCGTGAAGCTATGTTAAAAGTCATTTTTTTTTTAATCTAATAATTTTTATCCCGCGATTTTTGTAACCCATTTTTTTCACCCGGTGCCAATTTCCTAAGTGATCCTGGGCGCTACACCAGCCCTACACCAGCGCTACACCAGTCCCCCACAGCCAGGGAGGCCAGGGCCGAGCTCATGGTTCCTTCAGTGCATGAGAGCCAACTGACCTTCTTGTCACCCGACAGGCGGGAGTTTCCCTGGTTGGACGTAGCGCGTGGAAGGAATACGTTATTCCAACCAGTTCCCTTCCCCTCCATTAGGCGCCCCGGCTGTCATGGGGGAGGCGGTATAGCGACCAGGATTACTACTTGTTTTTGTGAGGGTATTAACTACCCTAGGAGACACGGGGAGAACATGCAAACTCCACACAGAGTAGGCCCTTTCACCAACCCCACTATATACATACATTTTAACTCAATCTTTGCATCTGGGGGTCCCTGGAACAGAATATTTTGAGATGGGGGGGGGGGGGGGGGGGTGAAATACATATCATTTTGGAGTCCTTGACAAGAAAAATGTTTGAGAACCACTATATATAGCAACATAAGTTAAAAAAAGGAACATTTAGAAGACATTTGTAGAATCCCCAGAAGCAAAGATTTGAGTTAAACATTTTCGCTTTGAAAAATGTTCTTCAAGCTCATAGCGCGGCACCGAGTGCCGCGCTATGAGCTTGTATATCTTCTATTTTTTAATAGCCAAACAAATAAAAAAAATGGCACACAGATGCGTTCCTGGTCTTAGTGGGTTTCAAAAAATAAAAGCTTGTTTACTTCCTGTTTATTTCCTGTGGGGAAAGGCCTATAAAGGCCTATAGCCGTTCTCCGTGAGGACGGCGGTCACAGAGAATATTCCATGATTTTTCAAAGGTACAGTAAAATCTGTATAATGTTAGTGAGGTATCTAAAGGTTCTCAAAGTGGGGTCTAGGGACGTTGAGGGGGTTCCAAGACGAGGAACAGTTTAAACTCTTTAACTCTTTTTTTAATACTTTGGCAATTAGACAATAGCTGATCTAATAAGTAGGTCGGGAGTGGCTTATTGTCGGTATCAGCCTATAACACGCGGGAGTCTGTCCCCGGTACTGTCTGTCTATCAACCATATGAATAGGCTCTATGCACAGCAGCCATTTTGGAGAAAAATTGGGCCTCTTCTTCCTTCCTTCACAGGTGTTACCAATGATACTAATGAAGGCTCTGTTCCATTCTGGTCAAACAGAGTCAGGGTGCTGATATTGTGCATGTTGGCTCACTAGAAATACTAGTGGGTCTCAAAGTGTGGTCCAGGGACCCTCATGGTTCCTTGAGAGGGTGTAACTCTGAGAGTGTACAAATGGAACCAAATGGACCCTCCCGTTTGTACACTCTCAGAGTTATGGGGGTCCATGAAATTAAAAAAGTTTGACAACCACTGTGCTACACTAAATGGAACAGAGCCTTCATTAGTGTCATTGGTAACACCTGTGAAGGAAGCAAGGTAGGGGCCCAATATGGCTGCTGTGCATAGAGCCTATTGAACAGAAAGCTTGGACCTGCAATGAGGGATTATCATGACTTTGACTCTATTTTTAGATTTTATTTGAAAATAGCCGATCTACATGCTCACAACTTGAGCTTGTAGATTTGCTATTTTCAAACATTTTAGTACTTTTACTTTTGGTACAGGTAAGTATATTTTGATGCCAATACTTTTAGTCAAGTAACATTTTGAACACAGGCCTTTTACTTGTAAAAGAGTACTTTATGTTGTGCTATTGCTACTTTTACTTAAGTAAAATCTTTCCACTGCATGAAATAACCATACAAGGACTTGTCCAGCTTCTCCTGTTTTACTCCCAGGGGGAATATGTACCTTGTTAAATTGTGTGCAGAGGCACTTCTCCTGGCTGGCAGGCCGGAGGATTGACTGTGTGACGAGAAGTTCCTATTAACCCATTAAGACCTGAGGCCGATTCTACAAATGCCTTCTAAATCAGTTTTCCTCTAACTTGTTTGTGCCAGTGACCCCCATAAGAGAAGCTTTGTGTTAAAAAAAAAAATCGAAATTATTCAAAATCTTCAGCACTTTCAAGATTGTTCAAAAGTGTTACATACCAAATGTGGAGTTGGTGGCATGCTGCAAACTGGAGTTATAGCTGTTTAAAGCTATAACTCAGGGGGCCCATTTAAAACCATAGCAACTAGTAACCCGTCACTTAAAGTCTCTCCCACGTTTCTTAAAGATGCAGTGCCATAGTTTTGAGCCTTTTCTGGTTTTCACGCGTCTATAAAGTAAGTAAGTAAGTATTTTTTAGGCGGAAAATAAATCATGGCACTGCATCTTTAACGCAGTGATGGCGGTCTCTGCACAAATCACATACTCGGTTACACACTCGGTTAAAATCTTTAGTGCTGCCCACCTGTCATCGGATGCCTCTCGCATCACCAGCGATAAACTTTTATCATCCAGGAACTGGATTAGCTCCTCACATGCTTCCACATTTTTCGCTGCGTCTTCCAGCAGCGCTTCTTCTGCTCCTTCTTCTTCAGTATCGGGCTCTGTTAAAATTGTCTCTTTCAACCCTTGCAAACGAAGGTGGCCCAAAAACGTAGTCTCCCATAGTTCGTAATTCTTTTCATCCCCGTCAAACAAAAGTCTCGACCAGCTGCTACTTGGCTCGCCTGCTCTCCTCATGGTGATACGACACAGCGTGCTATACAACATGCGTCTGTCTAGAGTTCTTCTGGTTACTCTGGGCATAACCTGTTAGCAGAGGTAAAACTGCAACGTCTCTGCATGAGAACTCAAATATACAACACATAATAACAACGAACTTGCGGGGGAATGAATTTAAAAAAACGGAGACACGAGACAGAGCTTTCTTCATACACAGCTTCTCAAGGCTGCCCTCACCTAGCAGTGAGGCTTTTTATTGAACACAACACACCCAAATCAGTTCCATAATACACGCCCATCACAGGTGGCAAGTCAATAATGAAATCATACAACATAAAGATTATCAGTCAACGTTAAGTTTGCCTCTTAATGAAACATATACATTACAATATGAGAGCATCACTCAACAGATGTGATATAAAGGTTTAAGAACATGGTTCATGTTTCATTTCAGCTTTAATGACCTACTAGATACCAGTACACACACAAGTAAGACGCGCGAACGCGGGAAGCGAACGCAAAAAAATAATATTTAAAAAAAGTAACCAATAAAAAAAACAAAAAAAAAACAAAGAATTCTGCGTTAAAAGGAGCATCTTAGAAAAATACAAATTCACAAAAAAAAAAATGGAATGTTTTTGAACAATTCAACAAAGTGTTTACAGTGCCTGTTTCACCCACTTCCGGGGGCGGAGGCAAAATCTGAGGCTGAAGTATTTGTTCGTAGACCACCACTTAGGGGGGGTAGAAAAAGTTTGGGAGCGATTCGGGCGCTTTTCATTTAACATGGGGTTTCAATGGGGAGTTTTTAGGAGCCTTCTCCGAGGCGTGGCTTCTGGGGGAAGGGGTGGGCTTAAACACAACCTTGACAGGTGTGTTCAGTTTTCAAAGACCTTTCATTTGAGATGTATGGTACGTCTATATTGGACATTTACTTGGCTGCACACAGAGACACACACGGCGCGCCTCCTTCCGCTGCGTTCGCAAATACAACTGATTCATTCAACATATATAATATATAATCATCATCAACAACAACAGAAATATCATCATCATCATCATCAACAACAACAGCAGAAATATCATCAACAGAAATATTTACATCATCAACATCAAAGTCCTCATAGTTCACAGTTGTTCATTGAACCCTTCCACCTTTGTTCATGACGTATTTGCATAATGACATATCCACATTTATGAATTCCATAATTACTCCACATGAAGCTCTTGTCTAAATAAACCTTCCCATTCCCACACAATCATCACAATCATGTTAACAACGTTCATGCATTTATCAGTTTAGTAGTATATATGCTACAGAGATTCAAAAATATGTAATTCTCTGTCATTCATGTTTTGTCTTCACAGCAGTTCAAAAGAGGCCTGAAATCACTTCTCCTAAATCAGTAGTTCTCTCTTTTTTTTTTTCAAGTCAAGGACCCTGTATATGTATTTGGCCCACGGATCCCCATCTGAAAATGTTGTGTGCCAGGAACCCCCAGAATAGAAGATTAATGTTCAAAAAGATTCGTTTTTTTCCCGTTTGATATATTACATTTTTGCCAAAATTAGCAGATGTACAAGCTTGTAGATCTGCTGTTTTTGAATAGCCAACATATAAATACATGATTGTGTGCCTTCTGTTGATTTAAAAAGATCATAATAATAAAATAAAAATAATGCATGAATACTCATCTGTTTAGACAGGTGTTTACTTATTATTTACAGGTGTTATTTTTTGACTGGAACTATTTTGTGTCTTGTCTGGTCTTTTTTTGTGATATGCTGTGTTTTTATTTGCTGGGTGTTTGCTTGTTTATTTGCTTGCTTGTTAGTAGTATGGCATAGTGCCATATATAAATGCGAGGGACATGAAAGTCCAAACCCCCCATATACAAACATTGGTAAATCTATCAGGGCCTTTATCAGAACAATACCATACTACAACACCACCAACAACAACAAAACCAACAACGAAAACACCAATAACACCAAAACCAACGCCAGCAACCACACCACCAACAACACATGGCCCCGCAAAACCCCAAATAGTTCTCTTTATATCAGCAAAATAGAATGGTAAAACACAATGAGCAAAAACAACACCAACAATAAGACCAATAACAAAACCACCAACACCAGCAACCACCACACCACCACCACCAATAAGACCAATAACAAAACCACCAACACCAGCAACCACACCACCACCACCAACACTACATACACCAACACAAAGAACATACCTTACATCACCACCAGGATCATGACGATCAAGAAAACCAAGACCACCAAGAGCAACACCAATAACAATGTCAACAACACTACAAAGGGTAAATATCAAACAACCACCACCAGGAACAACAACAAAAAAAACAACAACAACAACAACAACAGCATCATAAAGAACATCAGTGATGCTTCTTGATGATGAAATCTCTCCACATGTAGAATTACTTGAATGATTTCCTGGTGTCATCAGTTGAAGTCCAATGCATTCACATCTGGAATAATATTTTAATTAGTTCATGTTAATTTGATGAATTTGCATGATGAAGGTTGGACTTGACTGTTGTGTAAATGACACTTACTCTGTGTGTTGTTGACAAGTTGTAAATGTACCATCTGAATATGTATCACCAGTACAGTCAGCACACACAGTATCTGTAGATGATGTTCCTATAATAAAACAAAAAAGAGTCACAACGCAAGATACAAGGACAACATACTTCAATAAATATTCCAGTTCATATTTGCAAGGGAACATATTACCACATGAACCATAGCGTCCCTCAGTGGTGGTAAAAGTACTGACATTTCTTACTTAAGTAAAAGTATCAATACTGCAGTGTAGAAATACTCTGTTACAAGTAAAAGTATGGAATTCAAAATGTAATTTAAAAGTACTCATTATTCAGTACCGCAATTAACCGCAGACCCATCAAATCTACACGTTTGCAAAAAGGAAAATAAATCCTCCTCTAAGGGACCATTCAATATGTACTGTATAAGTCAGGACCCTCCATCTTACATATATATATTTTTTTCCTGAACCTTCCCTATGATACAAAGATAATAATAGATAGATTGATGCATCCCCCAATATACTATTTAAAACAGATATATGCCCCATTGTTTGCTTTCTGCAAACAGAAACAGATATGATTATTATTGCAACCTATGAAATACAAGACGGCTCCATAATGTGCCAAAATCTTTCGAAGATAGCAGATCTACAAGCTCACAACTTGCCACTCCACAATGTGTTCTGAGCTTGTAGATCTGTGTTCCTTTATTCCTCCCTTGCTGTTCCACATCCTTCCTTTCCTTTCTTGCTTTTTATCCTCCCTTTCTAATATTTTTTAGCAATCAGGTATCCGGGGCCCTATAGGTGCACCGGTCCGTTGCTCCAATTTGTAACCAAACGTGACACAAACACTGTTACGGGGTCTGCTATGAGAATAGTCACACCAAATAAACTAAAAGGCTCTATGCACAGTGCTCAGCCATATTGGAAAGAAATTGGGCCTCTTCCTTACTTCCTTCATAGGTATTACCAATGATACTAATGAAATGAAGGCTCTGTTCCATTTAGTGTAGCACAGTGGTTCTCAAACTTTTAAATTTCAAGGACCCCCATAACTCTGAGTGTACAAATGGAACCAAATGGACCCTTACAGGTCCATTTGGTTCCATTTGTACAATCTCAGAGTTACACACCCGTAATGGGCCATCTGGAATCCCCTCAAGGAACCATGAGGGTCCTTGGACCACACTTTGAGACCCACTGGTGTAGCAGAACCTTTCCAACATGCACAATATCAGCACCCTGAATCTGTTTGACCAGAATGGAACAGAGCTTTGCATAGATTCTATTTGCACACATGTGGGGCTCTAAAGCCTTGCATGTGTGCAAAGTGTGTTTGTGTGTGTGTGTGTGTGTGTGTGTGTGTGTGTGTGTGTGTGTGTGTGTGTGTGTGTGTGCGTGTGCGTGTGTGTGCGTGTGTGTGTGTGTGTGTGTGTGTGTGTGTGTGTGTGTGTTTTCTAGGATAGTTGGTAAAGTAATAGTAGACTCATGCCTAATAGTCTGTAAGTTGGCCTTGCTGCTCACTGCAGTGGGTTTCTTGCACAGCCCTAACATGAGCATCATTACTCGTTCATCATAATGCATGTGTCTGTCTCAGTCCATGTCAACATGTGCATGTCTCCATGTCATTCATTGCAGCTGTAAATGATGCCCAACTAGGTTGCACAAGACCCTGGCTAGATGGGACCACACCCCTATCTGGTATACACACTACCATTGGAGTGTTGCAATATTTACTTGTGCTCCGCCTAACCACAAAAAATCTATTATATTCTATTCCATTCTGTATTATGTATCTATAACATTATGTACTCACCAAGGACTCGCTGGTTGTCAACTGGGACAAGGTAGACCACGACTACAGACGTAAACATTCCAACCAGTGCCAGCACCATGTGCCAGGTGTAGAAGCTGCCTCTTCCAAAAGCAGACACTGAAAAAGAGACAAGCAGAAAAAGGCCCTTTGTCGCTTCAAAAGATAATCCTATTTGTGTTGCACAACAAACCCCAAACTATGATAAGCTTGATGGATTTCAGCATTCAGCAGATAGATATCTGACTTTGAGGGTAGAGGCAAAAAAGGAGAAAGAAAGAGAGAATAGATGATTTTACATTAGAGTTGATGATCCTTATTTGTGTTACCTCTCTCTAAAGTGCAAGATTAAGTTTTATTCCTGTTAAAAAGGCTGTCCTTGCCTATTCTTGCTTTGACATCTGCATCTGTACCTCTCTGTTTGTTTGCAGGAGTGCTCCGTTTTGAACAAAATGCCTCAAATCATGAACACAGCATGCAATTTCCGTGAAATGTTGCACGCACATTCCCACTAGGCCGAGGAAGAAATGCCACTTGATTTTTTTTTCATCAGCCTCATGGTGGTGCTATAACAGGCCGAGTCGTGTTTTTACCTTTTTTAACAGCACCGATCTGTGTAAAACTGTATGGCACTCCTTAGAGGAAAAACTTTTGGCCTGCATTTTTCACTCCTTAGAGGAAAAACGTTTGGCCTGCATTTTTCACATCTTCCTTTTATAGCGCCACCAGGAGGCCGACTTATTTAAAACACATTTTTTGATATTACTCCTTCAGATGTTATCGAAATTTCACTCAAATCGTCACACATGATCTCTATAGTCATGTGATCAAGACGGATCTGTTTGATTTGTCATAATGTGTCAATCTTAGCCAATCAGCATGGAATATTATTCCATGCAAAACATAATTTATTTATATTACTCCCACAAATGTCATCAAATTTTCAACACCACGCAAATCGGTACAAATTATCTCTATGGTCATGTGATCAAGACTGATATGTCCTAATTTTCTTATTCCAACCTGATTGGTGAATTTCGAAAAATTGATGGCCCAAAATAACCTACCTGACCTGGAGCACTCTTTCTAGTTGTCTCCGCCAAGCCGAAAGGCATGGCGAGAGAGTATGTTTTACCCCCTGTCTGTCTGTCTGTCTGCCCGGCCGTGTGTCCGTGTGTCCGTGTGTCCGCGTGTCCATCTGACTGTGAACAGCTAATCTCCGGTACCGTTGGCCTGGTCGCTGCGAAACTGTGCACACACACTCCCTGGATGCCAATTCAGAACCTCTGTCCCAATTTTTTTACATGGCCCTATTATAGCGCCACCAGGAGGCCGATTTGTGCAGAACCCATTTTTTGATGTTACTCCTACAGATTTTATCCAAACATCACGGAAATCAGTACACAGTATCTCTATAGTCATGTGATCAACACAGATCTGTCTGATTTTCCATATTCCATCCTGATTGGCTAAGGTTGGCTTCCAAAGTTTGCAGGATTGGTCCGTTTTGAACTAAATACCTGGAATCATGGACGCAGCTTGTGATTTCACATGCACATTCCCACTAGGCCGAGGAAGAAATGCCACTTCAAAATTTTCAAATCAGCCTCATGGTGGCGCTATAAAAGGCCAATTTGGGTTTTTAACTATAACTGCACTGATCTGTGTGAAACTTTGCACTCATACTCCCTAGAGGCCAAGGAAAAACATCTGCCCTGCATTTTTCACATTAGCTTTTTATAGCGCCATCAGGCCAACGTACGTCAAACATTTTTTTTTTATTAAGCCTTCAGATTTTATCCAAATATCACACAAATCGGTACACATGATCTCTAATAGTCATGTGATCAAGATGGATCTGTTTGATTTTTCATATTCCATCCTGACTGGCTAACATTGACATCTAAAGTTTGCAGGAGTGGCCCGTTTTGAACAAAATGCCGCAAATCATGAACGCAGTGTCCGATTGCGGTGGAACCTATTATAGCGCCACCAGGAGGCTGATTTTTCTTTTTTATATTACTCCTACAAATTGTGTCCAAACATCATGCAAATCAGTGCACATTATCTCTATTGTCAAGTGATCAAGATGGTTCCGCCCGTTTTTTATATTCCAGCCTGATTGGCGAATTTCCGAACATTGCTGGCCCATAATAACCTACCTGACCTAGCGGAGACCTGTGCTCCAAGGAACACTTTTTCTAGTTACAATATGAGTTGCTACAGGGGGTGATGGGGGGGGGGGGGGTCCGTCATATTTTGGTTATTACTAGTAACAGAGCATTTTATATCATTGGGAAATCTGTCCATTTGATGCCGATTGATGCCTTCCAAATCCAAAACAGTTTTCTGAAAAACTTATGTTGCTATAGCTAAAATCTGAAATGACAGTGTGTGAGTGTGAAGCAGGGCATTCCTGAAAAATGGAATTTGTTTCCAGCAAACCTATCTTTGGTAAATAAAGGTAAAAAACAAATACTTGAAAACAACTAGAGAAAGTGCCTTGGAGCACAGTTCTCCGCCAGGACAGGTAGGTTATTGTGGCCTCCTAGTGGCACCATAATAGGCCAATGTGAAAAGGGTGCCATTTGCACGGCAATCAGACTTTGCATTCATGATTTGAGGCATTTTGTACCAAAAATGCTGGTGGCGCTATAACAGGCCAATATCAAAAGGGTGGCATTGGTTCCTCAACATAGTTTGAATGTGCGTGCAAAGTTTGACCACAATCGGACGCTGCGTTCATGATTCGCGGCATTTTGTTAAAAAAAAGAGTACACAACTTTGGCCAATCAGGATGGAATATGGCAAATTTGAAAGACCAGTTTCGTGTTATAACTATAGAGATACTGTGTACCGAATTGCAGGATTTTTGGACAAAATCTGTAGGAGTACTGTCCAAAAATATGTTTTGCAAAAAGCAACCTCCTGGTGGCGCTATGAAAGGCCCATGCGAAAACTTTGGGGCAGAGGTTCTGCTCTGGCATCCAGGGAGTGTGTGTACAGTTTTGCTTCGATCAAGCCAACGGTGGCGGAGATTAGCTGTTCACAGACGGACACACGGACGGACGGACAGACAGGGGGCAAAACATACTCTCCGGAGACAATAACGTCTCATATTGTTGAGAAACATGGTCAGTATCATGTCAGTGTCATGGTCAGTATCATGGTCAGTATCATGTCAGTATCATGTCAGTATCATCGTCAGTATATCATGGTAAGTATCATGTCAGTATCATGTCAGTATCATGTCAGTATCATATCAGTATCATGATCAGTATAATGGTAAGTATCATGTCAGTATCATGGTCAGTATCATGGTCAGTATCATGGTCAGTATAATGGTAAGTATCATGGTAAGTATCATGTCAGTATCATGTCAGTATCATGGTCAGTATCATGGTCAGTATCATGTACCAACAAGGTCGACTAGTGGTTATACTAGTCAACTAGTCGAAAAGCCCTAACACACACACACACACACACACACACACACACACACACACACACACACACACACACACACACACACACACACACACACACACACACACACACACACACACAATGGTGCACCGCACCATCGCTCCACCCCCTCTGTGTTCCTATCGGCTGGGCTTTAAACAGCCATAACTCCAGTGCCCAGCATACTAAACGTCCCAAACTTAGTAGGTGCTCTCTAGACGGCCAATAGGGACAGGCTGTAATTGCTTAAGTCCCACCCCCTCTGTGTTCCTATTGGCTGGGCTTTAAACGACCATAACTCCAGTTCCCAGCATACTAAACTTCCCAAACTTGCTAGGTGCTCTTAGACGGCCGATGGGGACAGGCTGTAATTGCTTAAGCCACGCCCCCTCCCCATGTTCCTATTGGCTGGGCTTTTAACAGCGATAACTCCAGTTCCCAGCATGCTAGACTTCCCAAACTTGGTAGGTGCTCTTAGGGCCAATAGGGACAGGCTTTAATTGCTTAAGCTTCACCCCTCTGTGTTCCTGTTGAGCAGCCTTGAAATTAATGGACAGGGATTTAACATTGTTCCTCTAGTTCATATAGCTTAATGAAATTAACTCATCAAAGGCACCACTCACTTCACACTGGGTGTGACTTTTTTTCTTAACCAATGGTCACTACCAAACCTTTGATCATGTGTACATTTTTCTTGTAGAATCAATTTCTATACAGTCATTATATAATCAATACATGTATTGGTAATTTGGCTTTAGGTTAAAACGTGTGTTTATGAAATGATAAATTTAGATTAGATATTGCAGATACTTTATTCAAATACAATTTCAAGGCATACGTTCTTCTCATTCCATCAGTCAGTACTCACCCAGCTCGTCTTTGCACTCGACGGGTTTGGTGGCGAAGGAGAACCTGCCCTGTCCCACCTGGTTGACAGCGGCCACTCTGAACTCATAGCTGGAGCCCTCCTTCAGGCCGGCGTGTGTGAACGTCTTCTCCAGCAGGGCGCTGTCCGCCCGCACGCGGCTGAAGTGGTCTTTGCCCAGGAGACGGACCTCCAGGACGTAGCCGGTCACCTTGCACCCGCCGTCGTACTTGGGTGGTCTCCAAGCCACCGTGACGGATTCCTTGGTGATGGCCATCACCTCCAGTTCCTCGGGGCGCTTGGGGACAGCTGGGACGAGGAGGAGAGAGAGAAAGGAAGTGAGGAAGAGTTTTGTGCTTTTCTTTACGCAAAAAGCATCCCAGAGACAAGAATGTGAAGTAATTTGTGAAGTAAACCAAATCTTACATACATCTGAAGAAAACTATGTCTATGTTTGCTTTACTAAGCAGAAATTCAACTATATAGATTCATGAAACTTCTGTGAATGTCATTGTAGATACACCGATGATAGTCAACAAGGCGAGTAGCAAGGGCTCTCCCCAGGCTGGCGGAGGGAGAGTAGCTCCCAGGATTACAAGTTTAGGCATTGACTCTGGGTGAAAAAATAGGTTGAAATATGAACATAAACCTGGAATAGAAAAAGATCATAAAACCGTACAGATGGGATCCGTGAAGAGCACCATCTTGTCCGTCTCGATGAAGGGACCCATGCCGATGATGTTCTTGGCGGCAATCCTGAAGAAGTAGCCCTTCCCGTCGATGAGCCCCTGGACCACGGCGTTGTTCCTGGTCACGGTGTCAGAGACTGACGTCCAGACCATGCGGTCGGACTCTCTCTTCTCGATGATGTAGTTGGTGATGGCAGAGCCGCCGTTGTCCTCCGGGGAGGACCAGGTCAGCTTGCAGGAGTCCAGGGTCAGGGCCTCTCCAGAGAATGGCTCGCAAACAGGTCCGGGAACATCTGGAGAGGGGATTAAACGGTGGTCTAATGTCTGTAGGTAAGGTGAAATTCGGTCTATGTGCTCTCTTCAGAAGTTGTAGATGTTTGATGCGTAACCCAGCCTTCATATGGGTCCCTTTTTATGATGTATTGTTTTTAATATTTCTGATATGGAATAGCCACTTAACACATCGGGTGCCGAACACGGTCTGAACCGCGTTTTCACAGAGTAGCGCTTTGGTGCCGTTCACGGTCTGAACCGTGTTTTCAGTCTTTTTGTTTTTTTCGTTTTTCTCCACACGAGTGGGGCTGGAGCAGCTCTGGGAGTACCCATTGTGATCCGGAGAAGGAAGGGCCAAATAGATCACCGGAAACAAAAACATGGCTCCCATCCGCTTCCTGTCTATTTCCTTCTTTAAAACGCCTACTGTATATCTCCGAATCTGTTTCCGGTGTGGAAAACCGGTCATGCGCGGTGCGCGATCCGTCCCCGTTGTAACTTGCGAGTGAAATGTTATCGATCCAGGATGTAGCCAGGGTCATCGCGCAACATGAATGGATGCTTTTTTTTTTACGTGGATTTGCTCGTCGCGGAGTCTAAAGCTTTAAACAGCAAAGCGCAGTCAATGGGGTGAATGCTGGCACCCACGGTACGTTGTTATGAAAAAATGCTGGCACCCGATGTGTTAATAAAGACTTTTTAACCCATTAAGGCCTGAGGTTCCGATTCTACAAATGTCTTCTAAATCCTATAACAATAAAAATATTGTTGCTGCTATATCACTTTTTCATGTTGAGGACCTGAGCCGTGGACCCCCATCTCAAAATAGTTTGTTCCAGGCACTCCCAGAAGCAAAGATTTGAGTTGAAAATGTTTGCTTAAAAAATATATATTTTCACGATTGCACAAATTTTCACGATTAAAAAAAAACAGAAGATCTACAAGCTCATAGTGCGGCACTTGGTGAAGAATCAGCTCAGGATCAAAAGTTTGGTAGTGACCATTAGTCAACACAAATATTGTCTATTACATGTACAAATAACATTTGCTAGTGAAATGTACTGTCTCTATAGTGATTAGTTGTAAAGGAATAATACTATTTGTAAAAATAAGTACTTGGAATAACATTGAATAGAAAAGAACCATGTGTTTGCTTTGAGTCATTACATATTCATAATGTCTTCTAATTAACTACAAAATAAACCTGTGTAGCCAAATGGATACACAACAAATGCCCTTACACCTGAGTGAGATAAAATATTCATTAATTTACCACAAAACCACCAAAATGCAAGTTGTTTGACCTGTACTTTGTTATTTATGCTAATGTATTCAAATATACAAATAATCTAATTAAATATGCACAATACAATAACATATAGTGCAGAAATGGATTCTACAGGAACAATCACATAAGGATCAACTGAGAAAAGTTTGGTACACCCTTTTATCAAATTTTTCTAGGGTTTTCCCTGTCTACATTGGATTATTCTCTAAATCCATCTGGGATATTACTGACTAGAACTGCACAATGTAACAATACTTATAACGATCCCTACATATCCGGGACTATTTACCAGGGGTACATTAATGTATTTTCCAATCTCGTATCATAAATGTGAAGCTACAGGGCTTAGCAGTGGCGGCCATTTTCTGTTCCACTTCAAAATAGTCAATGCATTTTTCCTAATGATATTTCCAAAAATATTTATATGAATTAATTTAAGCCTAGAATCAAGCCATCCAGGGTCCTGGTGAATCATGACCATAAAACACTTTTTTCTGTGATATTTTTTTATTTTATATTTAATTATATGATATAGTATATTTAATAAATACCCTTTGTTTTGCCATTTTCAAAAACGTTTTTTTCACAGAATCAAACGTTTTATGGTCATGATTCACCAGGACCCTGGATGGCTTGATTCCAGGCTTAAAATAATTGATATAAATATTTTTGGAAATGTCAATGGGAGATATGCATCGACTATTTTGAAGTGGAACCAGAAAATGGCCGCCACTGCTATGCCCTATAGACGTGTCATAAAAAGAACAGGCGGTAATGATGTTACGCTATGAAATAACTGTTTAATCAGGCAGATTGTTGTATTTATAAAATAAAACATGATGCTAAGTTGCTGCATTACAGTAGGCCTATTGTACTGTATTGTTTACATTTGTTTTAATCATAATAACTGTGTGTATGATTCTCTCTGTCTAACCCTGCAGCGTTCCAGTCAAATCTGCCCGATTTCCAACAACTTTTTTTTTTAAAACAAGGTGAGTATCGGACGATACCGATGGTACATCCCTAATAAAAAAGAAATAGGTTTATATTCATGACACATATGAACATAAACCTGGAATAAAAAAAAGATAACATCATAAAACCGTACAGATGGGATCCATGATGAGCACCATCTTGTCCGTCTCGATGAAGGGACCCATGCCGATGATGTTCTTGGCGGCGATCCTGAAGAAGTAGCCCTTCCCGTCGATGAGCCCCTGCACCACGGCGTTCCTGGTCACTGTGTCAGAGACTGACGTCCAGACCATGCGGTCGGACTCACTCTTCTCGATGATGTAGTTGGTGATGGCAGAGCCGCCGTTGTCCTCCGGGGAGGACCAGGTCAGCTTGCAGGAGTCCAGGGTCAGGGCCTCTCCAGAGAACGGCTGGCCAACAGGTCCAGGAACATCTGGAGAGGGGAGACAGAAGGCCTTTGGATTAAACGGTGGTCTAATGTCTGTAGGTAAGGTGAAATTCTGTCTATGTGCTCTCTTCAGAAGTTGTAGATGTGTGATGCGTAACCTAGCCTTCACATGGGTCCCTTTTTATGATGTATTGTTTTTAATATTTATGATATAACCACTTAATAAAGCCTTTTCAACCCATTAAGGCCTGAGGTTCCGATTCTACAAATGTCTTCTAAATCATATAACAATAAAAATATTGTTGTTGTTATATCACTTTTTCATGTTGAGGACCTCCAAAATTATATGTATTTGAGCCGCGGACCCCCATCTCAAAATAGTTTGTTCCAGGCACTCCCAGAAGCAAAGATTTGAGTTGAAAATGTTTGCTTAAAAATATATATATTTTCACGATTGCACAAATGCTCACGATTTTTCAAAAATAGCAGATCTACAAGCTCATAGTGCGGCACTCTGTGCCGTGCCATGAGCTTGTAGATCTGCTATTTTTGAATAGCCAAAGTATAAAATAATGGTTTAAGTGTTACACAGGGTGTACTTGCCCTTGTGCGCGCGCTTGCAGTTGTTGATGACCAGAGAGTTGGAGATGCCCGTGGTCTCCACCGCCGCCTCCGCGGGGACCTCAGCATCGTCATGTGCCCAGGTGATCGTCGGAGCCGGTTTACCAGAGACGGAGGCGATGATATGGATGGTCGCTCCCGGATGGAGCAACATCTTCTCCTTCACCGACGCATCCAGATCTATCTCAGGAGGAACTGGAACTAAAAGTATCAATACTGCAATGTAGAAATACTCTGTTACAAGTGAAAGTCTGGAATTAAAGATTTACTTGAGTAAAAGTACAAAAGTATTGGTATCAAAATATATTTAAAGTACCAAAGTAAAATAACTCATTGTGCATAATGTCCCATTTCACAAGTTCAAATGTATAAAAAATCTTGTAGATCTGCTATTTTCAAATGGCCGATATATATATAGGGCGGAAGTGGTTGGTGTGTTTTGCGATAATAATCAAACTCTAAAAAGTAACTAGTAACTCAAGTTTTCAAAAAACTGTAGTGGAGTATAAGTACAATAATGCCTCTGAGATGTAGTGGAGTAGAAGTAAGAGCACTGAAAACTGGAAATACCCTAGTAAAGTAAAAAATCACACCCAGTGTGAAGTGGGCGGTGTGTGGTCATCACAACATGACTCACTTTTAAAAAAGGATAAATGACTTTTTTAAAAGTCCATACTGCTATTCATAGGGCTGCACATGTGTCATGTGTTTCGCTAGCCAATCACAGTCCTGAATTTGCAAAGTCAGCCAATCACATTACAGTTAGTGGTGATGACACTAGCTGTAATGTGATTGGCTGATATGAAAAAAGTATCGATTTGCATTAACAATGGAAGGGTTAGGGGGTACATATATTTTTTGGTCGGTGTCCAAAACCCACTTATAGGGGGCGGCTACACCGCCCCAAAAATCACACCCTGTGTGAAGGAAGCGGTGCCCTTGATGAGCCCCGTATTGATGTTGTCATCAATGTTTGTTTATTGGACATACACCCGGACACATGGACACACAGACAAAGTAAGATATAGAGCGGTTGGCACCGCTAAAAATACCTTAAAAAATACCTTGTACATAAGTACAGTACTTGAGTAAATGTACTTAGTTACTTTACACCACTGTTTATAAGCTCATGCAAAATACTTAATTAACGAGTAGTAACTACCTTAATAAATCATTTATTGAGTATGAATAAGTGTTTATAAAACATGTATTAACACACTCACTAACCATGTACAAATGTACGCATAAATAATCATACAAATGGTTTGTATTAAATGTACAGTACTTAAGACTTTCTGAATGATCTTATGAACCATTAACAACTCCTAAATAACTGGTTTGTAAGTTGATTTAATACTTATTTGTAAATGGTGAATCTATCATTTACAAAGTATGAAAATACAATCATTAAGCACATTAAAGATTAGGTTTTTAATCAGCAATAAAACACTTATAACTGTCTTTACTAATGCTTAGTAATGTATGATTAATGCTACATAAATGATGTAGCATTAATATGGCATGAGTTCTTCTCATTCCATCAGTCAGTACTCACCCAGCTCGTCTTTGCACTCGACGGGTTTGGTGGCGACGGAGAACCTGCCCTGTCCCACCTGGTTGACAGCGGCCACTCTGAACTCATAGCTGGAGCCCTCCTTCAGGCCGGCGTGTGTGAACGTCTTCTCCAGCAAGGCGCTGTCCGCCCCCACAGGGCTGAAGTGGTCTTTGCCCAGGAGGCGAACTTCCAGGATGTAGCCGGTCACCTCGCACCCGCCGTCGCACTTTGGTGGTCTCCAGGCCACCGTGACGGATTCCTTGGTGATGGCCGTCACCTCCAGTTCCTTGGGGGGCTCGGGGACATCTGGGACGAGGAGGAGGAGAGAGAGAAAGGAAGTGAGGAAGAGTTTGGTTCTTTTCTTTACGCGAAAAGCATCCCAGAGACAAGAATGTGCTCTATTTGGACTTCCGAGCACTTTTCATTTTTTTCTTGTAAACGTTTAACTTTGACACTGCGGAACTGTTGGTAATGTATTCTCAATTTTAATGTTGTTATCCTACCCAGGACCTCTACGATGATGTCCTTCTTCCTCTCTCCTCCTTCGTTCTTGGCGCTCAGGGTGTACATGCCTTGGTGTGCGCGCTTGCAGTTCTTGATGACCAGAGAGTTGGAGATGCCCGTGGTCTCCACCGCCGCCTCCGCAGGGAGCTCGGCGTCGTCATATGCCCAGGTGATTGTCGGAGCCGGTTTACCAGAGACGAAGGCGATGATATGGACGGTCGATCCCGCATGGAGCACCATCTTCTCCTTCACTGACGCATCCAGATCTATCTCAGGAGGAACTGGAGTGGAGAGGAGAGGAAGAGGTTACTCAAATGTTTTACTTAAGTAAAATACATCAAAATGAAATACACACGATCTCAGGAGTGATGTGACAATATAATTGACTTGTAACATTTGTGGGAGGGGCCTGTTTCTCAAAATGCCATATATCAGGGACGCAGGATCCGATCAGCACCAATTTTTTTTGCACGTTGCATGGCCTCCAACGCTATTCCTCCCAGTTCATTCCTCGTTTATAGAAATATAATTGTGAATAAAATGTGAAAACTCCCATTCACGTGTTTTTCTCTTGGAAACCGTAAGGGCTAGTTACAACACTTGGAAGAGAGGTTCACAGTCCAGTGGCCTACACAGGGGAAAAAAAAATGACACCAGCCAGCCTCATAGTGGCGCTATAACTATAACGGACAGCTTTACCTTTCGCTTATAACTTTTGAACTGTAGGTTGTAGAATCAAAATATAGTTAAAACTTAACACCATATATCATGAACACAGGATCCGATCAGCAACAAATTAGAATTGCATGTTGTGATTCTAATCTTCTGTATTACATTTTGGGGGGTTCAAAATTGGAGTTTCTGCATATCAACCAATAGGGGGCCAGCCTAATTAGTTTGCAACGTCAATCAACTTCAAACAGTACTGACCTGGGTCAGATGAATTCGCTCCTTTGGGTTGTGTTACACTGAGTGGTGGAGGAGAAGGCTGAGGGCACCTGATGAGAGATGAAAAAATGTTATACTAACATAAATATACCAATTCAAATGAATGTTTGGTGTAAATACCAAACATGTGTCAGTAACTCAAATCAACATGTTTTGTCTCTTTGAAGACCACAAATTTAAAAACAACATTCCTGTCATAATAATGAGGAAATCCTGGGTAACTAATTCAAATTTGTAAGAATTAGAAACAGAAAGAGGATACTTGAGAATTATACATGATACTAAAAGTATAATGGCCTGAAAAGGTGCATTCTCTTGTACTAATACAATATTTAGCCTAAACATGAATTTAAATGTACATTACTTACAGTTCATCAAGAAGTAACTTCTCATGTTTCTTAAGACCTTGGTAGAAAATCTCTTTGGCCTTTTCTGTGTTCAGGAGGTCATAGAGTGCCCTCATCTTCTCCGGATTGTTGACATTATTTCTCACATTTTCTTGGTCCTCTTGGTTGATGACATTCTTGTCAAAGAGCACATCCAGGATGTTATTGACCTTTTTCACTTTCTCAATCAGCTTAAGTCGGTGTTGATCAACAAAGTGTTTCTCTGGAGCTAAGTGGAATGAACATTGAGTTGTGGGTGAGACTGTTCGGGTAAAAAGCATTTAAACACGTTTCTGAACATTCTGTGTGAGGGGTAGGACCCTAGGACCTGGGAGCCTAGAGCAGGCAGCGGCAGTATAGACGGGTTTCCTGTTAGTAAACATGAGAGGAATATGACCGCGCAGAGGAGGGGGAAGCCTATGGGTGCGTTTGGAAATTACGCACCGGAGCACACTCGCCTATTAGTTTGTATTGGCCAGTGCGCTCACTGCCGCTCAGGGCTGTATTTTCAAACGCGCCTTTCACCCGGGCATGCGCAGATTGCGCATTCTGCTCTGTGATGACGTCGCGCGGAAATCCGTCTATAGTATAGGGCATAGCAGTGGCGGCCATTTTTTGGTGCCACTGATGGAAAACCCATACATTTTTTCCATAGAGATTTCCGAAAATATTTATATAAATTATGTTAATGATGGAACCAAGCCATCCAGGCTCCTGGTGAATCATGACCATAAAACATTTGATGCTGTGTCAATGCTTTTTTCTTTTGGAAAAGGGTATTTATTAAATATAGTATATAGGCGTGGGACAAAATATCGATATTGCGATGTGTCGCAATACTTCCCCTCGCGATAACTATATCGATATTACACAGCCGGCAAATATCAATATTTTATTACACCATGCATTTGACTGCCATAACCTATTACATTTGTCATTATTTTGTTTTCACTAATATTTATTTTATTTTGCTAATAGATCCAGTAGTTGTGTTCTTACGACTTCCGGTCGTCGCCTTCAACCGGTAGTGTGCCGGTTGAGAGCTCACTATCTCAGAGCGAGTTGCGCGTCCGTGAGGACGGATGTGTTTGTGTTTGTTTGTAAGCAGTGTGTCGCTGGCAAGGTTTGTTTTATTGTTTTGAATGTCAACATTTAAGTTCTATGTCAACATTTGTGTTTTATGTTAGGTTTCATTATGAGTTTAATTTATCTATTTGTTTTTGTTTCAGTTTGTTTGTTAGTTGTTCTTTTGGGTTTCCTGGACGCATTCCCTTCACTACAATATGCAGCCAGTGAGGTACGTTTCATTGCAAGTGTATTTTCTTTCATTATGTTTTGTATGTGTTACATGTTATGTTTATTCTGATCGTTGTTTATTTTTGTGTCTTTTGTGCAAGTTTTGATGTTGATCTGTGAGCCGTAAGTGTGCTTAATAAACCATCAGTGAGAAAACATCTGACTTTGTTTGTGAACGGAGTGACAATGCATAATGCTCTAGTATGGATTCCCCCGGTTGCCACAGACTAGAGTGCAGTACTTCATGTCACCTGTCCTGGCGCTACTGAGATAAATGAGGGTAAACTAATAATAAGTTTACACGAAATAAATTGGAGATACTTGCTAAGCACTGTCAAGTTTTGATAAAACAAGTTGCTACTCACTGCTAAGAAATCATTTTTCCCCTGTAAATTGTATTTGCAATATTTTAGAGAGGGGTTATTTTGTATACTTTCTTGTTTGCAGTCAGTGTTGCATGCATATTTGTGTACTTTTTACTAGGCCAGTTCGTTATGCTCAAAAATGTAATACGATTTTGGGATAAATGCATAATTCCAGATTTATGCCTTTAATGGGTATTTTTTTCTTTTTCAGTTACAGATATCGGGATATAATTGTTGCTAAAAAACCTTTGCAATATATCGAGTATCGCAGATATCAAGTATCATGATATTATCGTTATCGAGGGCAAAATATTGCCATTATCGTATTGTGAGCTATATCCTTATCGTCCCACCCCATCCATCTTCAACCGCCGGAATCGGGTCCTGGTCCCACCCCTATTAGTATATATTATAATTCAATATTCAAACATTTTTTTGACACAGAATAAAATGTTTTATGGTCATATTTCACCAGGAAAAGAGGAGAAGTCCGCACACCTTTAGCTGCCAGTAGAAAATGATTTAATAGATTCAGCCTTAAACTATTAAATAATTTTCATCATGTAAATCATGTACGTACATATATATATATATATATATATATATATATATATATATATACATATATATATACTGTGGCACTACAAAATGTCCGCCACTGCTGTGCCCTATAGTGCGTACCAAAAACTCCTGAAGTGGGCGTCAACAAGTGTCATTTGGTAGCGCAGACATCTTTGTGGGGTATAAACCAGGTTGACTTAACATTGCCCCCCAAGTATGTCTGCAGCTACTATTCCACGCCCCCCCCCCCCCCCCCCCCCCCCCCCCGCGCCCCCGTGGTGACGAGACGTTGGCACGCACTATATGGGAATGGCCGATCCCGTGGGATCAAACTACTTACTGTAATCAGCGGCGGCCATAGCTGAGTGGTCAGTGAGCACGCCTGGGCAGCCAGAGGCCTTGGTTGTCGCAGGTTCAATTCCAGGCCAGCGATGTGTCCCTGTGTTGTTATAGGATGGGTAAATTACTGCATTACACTATGATCATAAGTTATTATAAATGGCCATCTGTTACTTTATGATCATTTAATAATGCTGTATAATAAAGTCTAAAATGCCTTATACTCACTGTCATAACGCATTTTAATCACTGTTATAATGCCTTATTATTCCTTATAATGCATTATAACTGTGATTATAATGCATTATAGCAGTGATAATAAAGCATTAGCAATCGATTATAATAATGGATTATAACTATGAGAATTCATTTTGGGTTGCATAGCAAGTGTTACCAAGTGGGCAGCAATTATGAAGTATTATAATACTTGACATTATAAGTCATTATAACATGCTGGGAAAGAGTAGTAGAGACCAGATTGAGAGCAGAGGTGGACATCAGCGAGCAGCAGTATGGGTTCATGCCAGGGAAAAGCACAACAGATGCATTGTTCGCCCTGAGAATGCTGATGGAGAAGTATAGAGAAGGACAAAAGGAGCTACACTGTGTATTTGTAGACCTAGAAAAGGCATACGATAGGGTACCAAGAGAGGAGCTGTGGCACTGTATGAGGAAGTCAGGAGTGGCAGAAAAGTATGTGAGAGTAGTACAGGACATGTATGAGGGTAGTGAGACGGTGGTGAAGTGTGCAGTGGGAGGGACAGAGGGTTTCAAGGTCGGGGTGGGATTGCATCAAGGGTCGGCCCTCAGCCCATTCCTATTCGCCATGATGATGGACAGGCTGACAGATGAGGTCAGGCAGGAGGCCCCGTGGACCATGATGTTTGCAGACGACATCGCAATTTGTAGTGAGAGCAGGGAGCAGGTAGAAGAAAATCTAGAGAAGTGGAGACATGCACTGGAGAGAAGAGGGATGAGAGTGAGCAGGAGCAAGACAGAGTACATGTGTGTAAATGAGAGGGAGGAAGGAGGGGGGGTGAAGATGCAGGGAGTGGAGGTACCGAAAGTGCACGAGTTTAAATACTTGGGGTCAACGGTGCAGAGTAGTGGAGATTGTGGCAGGGAGGTGAAGAAGAGAGTGCAGGCGGGGTGGTGCGGGTGGAGAAGGATGACTGGGGTGATCTGTGACAGAATGGTACCAGCGAGAGTGAAGGGAAGGGTCTATAGCAGTGTCGTGAGACCAGCCATGCTGTATGGACTAGAGACTGTGGCACTGACCAGCAGGCAGGTGACGGAGCTGGAGGTGGCAGAGATGAAAATGCTGCGCTTCTCTCTGGGAGTGACGAGAGTGGACAAGATCAGGAATGAGTACATAAGGGGAAGCGCTCACGTGGAACCGCTGGGACAGAAAGTGAGAGAGGCAAGACTGAGGTGGTATGGACATGTGCGGAGAAGGGAAGGGGAGTACATTGGGAGGAGGATGCTGGAGATGGAGCTGCCAGGGAAGAGGAGGAAGGGAAGGCCGAAGAGAAGGTACATGGACGCGGTGAAGGAGGACATGAAGGCAGTGGGCGTGACGGAGGAGGAAGCAGAGGACCGAGCCAAATGGAAGCGAATGATCCGCTGTGGCAACCCCTGACGGGAGCAGCCGAAAGACAAAGAAGAAGATAACATGCTGTATAATGTGTTATGATTGCATCATACATTGTTATGATTATTTACTATAACTGTAATTATCACGTGTTATAAGCATAATACAATGCATTTATACTTGAACTTATAAGTCATTATAATAAGCTTTACAATGTGTTATGGTAATGGTTATAAAGCATTATGATTATTTATGAGCTCTTATACCTATGTTTATAAAGGATTATGATCGGATTATAATGCCTTATAAGTATGTGTATAATGCGTTATACACATGGGATGCATAGCAAGTGCTATGCTTTTTTCTTGTTGTTTTTTTCTTAGATGCTCCTTTTTAGCCTCAATTATTATTATTTTTATTTTTATTTTAGGGTTAGGGTTAAAACAGTTAGTTAGGAGCAAGTTTCAGGCCATTTGGAGTCGATTGGTGGTACTTTGTAGTGACACTATTTTGGGTCCATAACATTTCACTGAGCTAAGGACTTTAGAGAAAAGTTTTTTTTTTCTCTCTGGGGTGGTGGGCAGGCACTTTACCACAACGCCACCTGAGTGCCCCTCTGTATCATTCTATAGGTTACCATATACCATATGTGTGGCTGACAATCACATACGCACAACACAGCCACCATTTCTACATTCCTGAGCATAACGATGGGCTATGAATCATATTTTCACTAAACGTCGAGCTATACTTGTAGTTCTTGCTGATGGGACAAAAACAATCTTCAAATACTGCGTACTGCACATTATAGTTGTGCACGGCACGTTTCATTTCAGCATTAATTTATTCATTAACAGAGTTAACAGACTCCTCTACTGCATCATTGTGCACACAGCCTCTCTCACACTTAAGACTCTGCAGGGAGTATCTGAGGTCATAGTCACTCTCTGCCAACCGGTGTACATTCCTCTCCTATCGCCACAAATAACTTGTCTTGTTGTGTGTTTGTGTTGTTATGGTACGTGTTGTGTGTCTGTATGACCCTGTTAGAAACTGGGCTATAAGTACAGATATCGTCACATTCATCTTGTTTCAAAATGCAGTAATAATGGAGGAAGCAAATGGCTTCCAAACTGGCCCAAAACTGTAAAAGAATATGAAAGACATTGTGAATGCAGAAATAGCATTTAATGTTCCTATAAAGCAGTGCACGGTTCAAGCACCTTAAAAGCCAGTAACACTAGAAGTCTGTCAACACACATATAACACAACATCAGGGGTCATCACCATGCCAGCTTGTGATGGACATTTTCATTAATACTTTATTTTTGCCACAGACATACAAAATAAGTGATCAATAATTTTACCAGAAATACATAATGAACTCCTAATATGCCTTAGTGTCTATGGCATAGACACTGAGGCATATTAGGTTCATTTCATTTATATTATTTATACTAGTCCATACCCACAGTAATATGCAGTTGGGTTATGCACTATACCCGTGGGGGGATATGCGCACACGATCTGGCGACCCGGAATGGATTTTTTTTGTCTGGGTTTTCAAATGATCAAACAAATGGTAGCCTACAGCAGAATCTGCTGGTCCATCTTCCATACATGGTTGCTCACCTCTGGTAAGGTGCTTTAAAGACCTGCTTTAAACCCTAGCTCATGTCATTATCTAACTGTTAGAGAGGTTCTACATGTATACTGCCTGGTTGTTGAAGACCCTGTCCATTTGGCTGTTTTAACAATGGCTATCACAATGCTATGCCTTCCGCTGATTCAACTTAAAATATGATGTCATTAATAGAAATATATAAGATGTGTAAACTCCTTTATTTCGTGGTGGATTGTATCCCTGCTGATGAAGGCAAAAATGTATATAATAGGGCCCTGATGCAGTCTGATGCCCAGGGGCCTATGCATGGACTCAGGATCCAGATTTGGTGGATGTGTGTTATGTGTACAGTATGTGATTGCTAGCCACACATATTGCCTATGGTAACCTATCCACCTGTTTCCTAGGCTTTTCACTGTGTTCCACTTCCTGTCTTTTGATCCAATGAAATCCAATGAAACCGGTCAGATGACTAATGATATCCAATGAAATCCGACAGGAAGTGGAAAACACACAGCCAAGAAACAGGTGGATAGCAAGGGTTCCCAAACTTTTCAGGCAGTGACTCCCCAAAATAATCATATATGAACTGGGGACCCCCCCAAAATAATCATATTTGAACTGGGGACCCCCCAAAATAATCATATTTGAACTGGGGACCCCCCAAAATAATCATATGTGAACTGGGGATCCCCCAAAATAAATATATTTGAACTGGGGACCCCCCAAAATAATCATATTTGAACTGGGGACCCCCCAAAATAATCATATGTGAACTGGGGATCCCCCAAAATAATCATATTTGAACTGGGGACCCCCAAAATAATCATATTTGAACTGGGGACCCCCCAAAATAATCATATTTGAACTGGGGACGCCCCACACTGACAAGCACTACATATTGTGAAAAAATAGCCGATCTACAAGCTCACAGTGCCTCGCATTGCAAGTTGTTGTGAGCTTGTGGATCGGAAATAAAAAATAAAAAAAAACGTCTAACAACTTATAACAAAGGTAATGTTTTTTTTAAAATAATTTGTATTGTACTTTTGACATAGTAGCCTAATGGTCTTATTAATTGTTAGTTTTTTCCTTTTAGAGGAATTAAAAAGGTTTTACAAGTCCTTAAATCAGGGATGTCAAACATACGGCCCGCGGGCCGGATCAGGCCCGCTAACTAGTTTAATCCGGCCCGCGAGATGATTTTGAAAAGCATTAAAAAATTCAAAAAAAAACAATTTCCAAAAAAAAAAAAAAAAAAATCGGGGGGGAAATGGAACGCTCGTCCAAAAACACACTGCCCCATTTTTTTCGCGGACCGTGGCCGCCGGATTAGACCCGGGGCGATGGTGTTTTGGGACGAGGCTTTCGCCGAAAAACGTCGCCACAAAACACACTCGCCCCCATTTATTTCGCCGACCGAGCCACGCGGAAATACCCGGGGCGAGCGTGTTTAGGGACGAGGCGTTCGAATACATCTCACACCGCTGCTTCCAGCGAACACATGTGGACCGGTGGGAACTAACTTGTCAACATTAGCTTACGACCCAACGTGCTTTGGCTCCCAGACTCAATGCTGGCCCAAAATGGCCTTATCAAAGAAGAGAAAAGTGGACTCGGAGTGCAGAGTGTTTCAAGAAAAATGGACATCCTCATATTTATTCACGGAAGTTAATGGGAAAGCTGTGTGTTTGGTTTGTTCAAAAGATATTGCAGTTATGAAAGAATATAACATTCGTCGCCACTACTACACTACGAAGCATCATGCCGACAAATACCAAAACATTCAAGGAGAAATGAGAAAAGAGAAGGTGAAAGAATTGTTGGCGGGTCTGAAAAAACAGCAGTCAGCATTTACTCGTAGCCGAGAAATAAGTGACGATGCAGTGACTTTTGCAAATATCAGCCTGGCAAGAAACACAGTTGCAGACAGGATTACTGATCTTTCAGCGGATTTGGACAGCCAATTGAAGCGCAAAGTACAGTCATTCATTGCGTTTTCAGTCGCAATTGACGAAAGCACCGACATTACAGATATTGCTCAACTGGCTGTATTCATCCGTGGAGTTGATGACACTATGACAGTCACCGAAGAGTTTGTTGAATTGGTCCCAATGACGGATACAACCACAGCTGCTGATATTTTCACTGCACTCGTCGGGGCCCTGGACAGGGTCGGAGTGGACTGGGCTCGTGCTGTCAGCCTGGCTACAGATGGTTGCCCCTCAATGGTCGGGAGAAAAGCAGGTGTTGTGACAAAGTTCAGGGAGAAAGTGCAGACTGCAAATGGAGGACGTGATTTTTGGACTTTTCACTGTGTTTTGCACCAGGAGGCTTTGTGTTGCAAGTCATTAAAGATGGATAACGTCATGAAGTTGGTCATCCAAACGGTTAATTTCATCCGATCCAGAGGCCTAAATCACCGTCAGTTTGACAGCCTTCTCAGAGAGAATGACATCAACCATGGGCTTCCATACCACACCGAGGTAAGATGGTTAAGCCGAGGCAATGTGCTGAAGCGTTTCTTTGAATTGCGAGGGGAAATTGAACAGTTCATGGAAAAAAAGGGCAAACCAGTGTTAGAATTCCAATCCACAGAATGGATGCAGGACCTTGCATTTATGGTGGATGTTACAGAGCACTTGAATAAGTTGAATACAATGCTGCAAGGGCGCAACAAAGTTGTCACACAGTATTATGACAACATATGTGCGTTCAAGTTGAAGCTGTCTTTGTGGGAAACACAACTCGCACGTGGTGATGCTGCTCACTTTCCTTGTCTGAAAGATGTGTGCGCGAGCAGCGCGACACGTCGCGGCGCAGACATGAAGCGGTTCAAAGAGAAAATAGCGGGGCTATCCCAGGAATTTGAGCAACACTTTCAGATTTTTGTTGAACTGGAGAAAGACTTCAAAGTTTTTTCCTCTCCATTCACCGCTAATGCCTCTGATCTACCCGTAAACATCCAACTTGAGATAATAGACTTGCAGTGTGACTCAGATTTGAAGGACAAGTTTGCCACGGCTGGCTTGGACACATTTTATCAGTATCTCTTGCCTGCGCGTTACCCCAACTTGACAGCCCATGCTGCAAAAGTGTTGTGTATGTTTGGAACCACATATGTTTGTGAGCAAGTGTTCTCTATTATGAACATCAATAAAACAAAGCTGCGCTCTCGGCTCACGACCGAACACTTGAGTAACATTCTGAAATTGGCTGCCACTCAGGATGTGACGCCTGATATTGACGCACTTGTGAAAGCTAAAAGATGCCAGGTTTCAGGAGTGAAATAAACAATGTGTAACACCCCACTTAAAATGTTGCATGAGAGACTGCACCCTGCCCTGATATAGTTCTGTGAAAAGTATTGCCTTCTGTGGACATGTAAAGACAGTGAACAGTGTGTGATTTACTGTAATGATGTGATGTCAGTCACCTAATTTCATAAGTTTGGTTTGTTGAAATTGTTCATGCAATGCACAGCTTTTAGTTTTCTAGTGTTGCCTACAAGGCAGGGAGTACTCAAACCTCTTTAATTGTTTCTACCTCAGTTTGTACTTTGTATGGTTTGTTGAGTTAGCACAGGATTAATACCTTTGATACCTAGAGTTATTCATTTATTATTTATTTTGTATTTTTGTTCAATCCCAGATAGGCTGTGACTTAAAGTTTTATGGATTATCATTTGTAGATACACTGACTGAGATGAAGTCTAAGTTTCAATCACTGAGGCATTGTGTTCTTGATATTGCACTTTTTTGCCTACAAGGCAGGGGGTACTCAACCCTCTTTAATTGTTCCTACCTCAGTTTGTACTTTGTATGGTTTGTTGAGTTAGCACAGGATTAATATGAGGTATTTGATACCTAGAAGAGTTGTTTTATTCATTTATTATTTATTTTGTATTTTTGTTCAATCCCAGATAGGCTGTGACTTAAAGTTTTATGGATTTGTAGATACACTGAGATGAAGTCTAAGTTTCAATCACTGAGGCATTGTGTTCTTGATATTGCACTTTTTTGCCTACAACTTAAGGCAGGGGGTACTCAACCCTCTTTAATTGTTCCTACCTCAGTTTGTACTTTGTATGGTTTGTTGAGTTAGCGCAGGATTAATATGAGGTATTTGATACCTAGAAGAGTGTGTTCTTGATATTGCCCTTTTTTTTTCCAAATAAGAGGATTATTTGTGAAGTTTACATTTTCAGAATGTGCTTGTACTAACTAAGACTAAGTAAAGTAAACAAAGAAAACTATCTGAAGTTGTTGTTATTGTTATTATTAGTTATTATGCCATGATTTTACCGGTCCGGTACCGGTCCGGCCCTCTGGCCCTCTGGCCCTCCTCCATGTGGCCCCTGAGCTAAGATGAGTTTGACATCCCTGCTCTATGAGGTATTGGAGTTGTTCTTCTGGGATGTGGAATGCCTGTCTGCCGTGTTCATTTGTGTGAAATGTCAGACATCTGAAAGCATTTGCCTTGTGTTTCAATAGATCTAAGGCTTCATCAAATTTTCTAAATATCTGTTCAGCGTTTTCTAGGTCTGGAAGGCCTGACAACAACTTCATTATGTTTTCCACAATGTCCATGGCTTGTTCGTTGCTTTCCATTTCCAGTGGAGCTGGTTGTTCACTCAATTGTCGGCCAACTGAGTCAAGTACATCGGCCACTATATCCAAGATGTTTTGGCCAGCAGGAATATGTGGTCTGAAATGATGGAGGGGACAAAAAGAAGGGGGGAAAAAATGATTAATTACATGCTTCTCTATGGTCCTTAATACATAACTTCCCTATTCTGGTCTTCATTATTCGATTAGATGTTAATGATATTGTTAAAATATATACTAGTAAAACACATCATAACTTCAACCCGGGCTAACGCATAAATGCATGGGTGTGAATAGCGGATCCGGAACCCATGGGGGGTCCACAAAGTTACAACTGGGGGGGGGGGGGGGGGGGGGGGTCTCCACTCACCACTTATTTCTTTGTTGTTTATTTGTTTTGTTTTTTGATCTACAAGCTCACAACGCCTTGCTTGTAGATCGGCTATTTAAAAAAAATGTGTGCCTCTTTCTTATATTATTTGACAATTTGGCCAATGTTTGACCCATATTTATTTTTAGGGTGGCATTTTACACCACTAACAACTTTAAACAGAGTTTATTTTTAATTCACGTTTGTTATACTGAAATCAAATGTTACCCATACAATCAGGTCTGCTCATGTCACTGCACAGAGACGTCACGTTTCAACTCCGCAGACGACCCTTGTTGTGTTTGTTATACGCAAAAATGTTACCAAAGAAGTCGGTGACTTCGGTCTGAGCATGCGCAAAATGGCGGCGTCCGTGGACATTATATCATAGAGTTAACAATAAGCATTATAGAGACATGTTATGTAATTACAAGACGATTTCTAAGTGGATCTTATTGTTTATAAAGTAGGATGCGGCCATGCAAAATGGTGGTGTCCTGCGGATTTGTAAAATACTCGCGGAAAAAACAGCAGGGCTACGTTCTAACGTGGTTCTGGGGCCTTGATTATTTGAGAACTAGCTAACAAAACAGCACCAAAAAGTATTTGACGATTCCATTCCATATCAATAAAGTTCATAGCACCATTACATTGACCAAATTCCCCAAACAAATAACATTAAACACGAAAATACCACCGACTATCAGCCACTTAATGACCTAATATTAAAACTTAACATTATTAAGTCACGGAATTAATTTGTCTTTGTATTACAAATAAATCAATCTTACCTGCTTGCCATTGTTGGATGATGGCCACGTTTCTCTGGCTGTTTCAGCTCAGCTTCTCCGAAGCACGTTAGCACAATGAATCAATGGATGCATATTTTTAAAAGCTCTTTTCACTTCCTGCCTGCTGACCAGCGTTTACGACTATTGCCCTTGGGTGCATAGCGCCACTTACTGTTCGGGAGTATGTATTTTTTTTTATCACAACACCAGTCGCCAGTGTTGTAAAAAGCACTCAAAATCTTTGCTTATAGGGATCTTTCCTGACAGGGATTGATACACATCAGTATTGATACACATTTCAATGTAGGCCTATTTAATTTTAGACAGTATCTATCATGTCATACCACTGGATCATGTGAAAGTAGCAGATATACAAGTCCAGACCAGTTTATTTTTTTGTATTGGTACCAGACACGTAAAACTTACCGTGACAAGCCTATACTACTTGTCACATTTCTCATGTAGGTACGATGACGTCATCGCGCATTCGCACATGGCCATTATAATACTAAATAATAATACATAAATGCCGGACCGCTCACGGTCATTATAATAAAAATGGAGAGAGAGACAGCAACACTAGTCTATGAAACAAGGCACGCTCATTTATGGCAAAAGTACAAAAGTATTGGCATCAAAATATAGGCTACTTAAAGTATAGGCTAGCCTACTCATTATGCCGAATGTCACGTTTTTGTTGTATTATTATGATAAGCTTTGAAACATGCTGTAACTCATTGGTTCTCAAAGTGGGGTCCGGGGACCCCCAGGGGTACTTGAGGGGCTTCCAGGGGGTCCCCAGCTAAATGATGGATAGGAACCAATGGACCCTTATGGGTCTGTAACTCTGAGAGTGTACAAATGGAACCAAATGGACCCGTTAGGGTCCATTTGGTTCCATTTGTACACTCTCAGAGTTAAATTAACATTGATTTTACAATATGAATTGGGGTGCCAGAGATAGAGATGCCATTACATGGGGGTCCGTAGCCCTAATGCATGTCAAACTGGGGGTCCTTGAAATTAAAATGGTTGAGAATCACTGCTCAGTGCTCGTCGTAAAATTCTTCTCTTATGGGGGTCCCTGGCTTATCTTTCCAAATGGGGGGCTATAAGTGTCAATTTGGGGGTCCTTGACATGAAAAAGTTTGAGAACCACTGCTGTAACTCATTCACTGTGACAAAAACCCTCTTTCTGCGCCGAGTAGCGCACGGTGCGCACATGGGTTTAATGTGGAGTCTGTCGTCCCAAAACACAATCGCCCCGGGTCAAAATCCAGCGACCATGGAGAGGCCGCGGATGGCCCGCTCAAAAGGTGCGTGGGGTGGGGTGTTTCGCGACGACCGTTCCGGCTGCCCATGGAATGAATTGATGAAGTAAAACTCATCTGTTTGCGCAGCAGTTGCCCCCTAATAATGTTGTTTTCGTTTATTTTTGTTCACGTATGCTATTAAGATAATGCAGCTATTTCAGTAGTGGGCCTTAACATGTGATTAAAAATGTATTTGGCCCCTCATATATAAAACAAATGTAAAATCTGATTTAAAAGTGAAACTTGCAGCTGATCAATGCGTGTCTGCGTTTATGTGTGGACAGGGATTGATATATACACATCAGTATTGATACACAATTCAATGTAGGCCTATTTAATTTTAGACAGTAGCAGGCTATCTATCATGTCATACCACTGGATCAATATTCTAAAGAAAAACTGATTTCTGAGTCCTATATTTGCAGTGCAGTTTCTGATTTCTCTAGTCTACCTCCTATCCACAAATTAGAGTTCCCTTGTCACAGAGAAAAAGTTGTCAATTGCAATGTGGGAGTGTAAAGAGCTATCAACCAAAAATGCACCTTTTAACTGCATCACTGCTTCCTATTAGTGTACTTTCACAAGTAGCCTACACAGTAGCTGTATACTTGTCTCACTGCTCACTGTTCCTAGGGAAGAGACAATGCATATTCATTTATAAATAGCTTTCTACTCCAGGCACTTAGTGGTAATGGCTAACATATTCATATTTATTTGCTGTAGTGCTGAATGTACAGTACAAATGTAATTGCAATTTTTCGTATTGAGATTAGAAGCACACAACTTCAATATGCAGACTTTATAAGGCCAAAGCCTGAATATATTTCATATCATGCATGCTTTATAGCACAGCATAGGAAACATACAATGGTTTTATTTTATGTTTATGCACGCTTACCAACATTGTCACACTGTAGGGCTCGAATATGTAAAAAAAAGTAAAATGTATTTATTTAAGTTTTATTTGTCATAATTAATATTTGTTTTGATTATTATTATTATTATTTTTGCTCCATGTGTGCGTGTGTACAGAATTCAAACTGCAGCATTGGTTACTGACTGTCAAGGACATATATGATTCTCTCCTTTTCAAACAGTTTTTTTTATCCCTTCTCACAGTCTCAGGTCTCAGCCATTAATTAACAAAGAGCCCAGCCCTTCATGTGTCTGCTCACAGCTGTCCCACTCCCACTGATTGACAGGCTGAACTCTGTGTCAGAAGTCAGAAAAGAAGCTGCAAACCATCCATCCATCATAATGTATAATATTATTTGATATCATTATATATTATATAAAATATATATTTTTTATAATTATATATAATCTACAATATTCGAATATATTTGAATATTATTAATAATAAAGCAATGAAATTCGAATATGATTATAGAACTAACTGACAGCCTATATGTTTATTGTTTTGGAGAGAGAGGCTTATATCAAAAATGTGAAAAAAAACAAAACAAACTCTCACATCTATATGCTAATTATACCTTGCATATAATTCACATTCCGATGTGGTGTCATTAGGCTACATTAAAAAGCTTGACAAGCCAAACTGACTTTGGGTCAGTGCTTGTTTCTCTAACGGCTGAAATGGGTTTAAATTGTTCAATTGGACAAACCGCGCCTAAATTCAAACCGGTATGTTACTGCGCAAGCGTGTCAATTGACTACGCACCAATCAGCGCGCAGAATCTCAGTTTTGTATCATATGAACACACCCACACACCGCATTGCAGATTGCAGACAGGTTCGTGTTCCAGTGCTCTATCATACAGGGGAGGACAAACAAATCAAGAAACTAAGAAGAAACACTTTAAAGGCATTGTAGGGAACATTAAGCCTAAATTTAAAAAATATTTATATATATATTTTTTGCATTTTTTCCCCTCTATCAGCCACTATATAATGATGCTGGGGTGTTTTGAAACACAGTACTCTTTCTGAAAACCCTATTTTCCCTCATTGTTATTGTTTGTGCAGTTCGTTTCCCGGCCACCAGGGGGTGATGCCTCCATAGACTTCCATAGACTTCCTTACGTACCGGACAAATATAACAACAACAACAACAATAGGGAAAATAGGGTTTTCAGAAAGAGGCCTGTGTTTCAGTGCAGGAAAACACCCCAGCATCATTATATAGTGGCTGATAGAGGGGGAAAAATGCAAAAAATATATATATAAATATTTTTTAAATTTAGGCTTAATGTTCCCTACAATGCCTTTAAAAGTAAAAATACACAAGTCGGAGTTGAAGAGAAACTTCAGCAGGTATGTATGGTTCGATGCAATAATGTTTATTTACTACACCGTATGCAAAAAATGCATTTTGTTTCCATTCCTGAATGCCACTTGAATCTCTTTTCCATTTGCCATCACTAGTCATCGACAGAGTGACTAAACTTGGTAGGCCTATAAATAATTGGCCGTATTGGAAGTCTACCTTTTTTTAGGTTTCGAGAGCCTATCAGGCTTCGAACCCTATTACATCTCTACACTTTCATTATTATTCTTCCGCCGGTTTTGCCAGTTCTGGCCTAACCGCGTGGTCACTTTTTATGAAATTCGGCAATATGGTAGAGGGCTATGCCAAACGGCGAAAACCCGAAACTCACAAACATTGGCCAAAGGGTGGCGCTGTAGCACTCAATTGAAATATGCCAACTTTGAACAGGTACAGCTCATGCCCTGTTCGACCTACAGCCATGAAACTTCGATACACACATGCGTCTCCTCATGCCTAACAACTTTCGCTGTTTGACTTTTGACCTCTGACCTTTAGATCTCCCACCATTTCGAATTCTATGAAAAGCAGTAAAAAGCAGTAAAAAAATCACTTCTCCTGGGATTTATGAGCAATCTGTACGAAACTGTATACACATGAACTTTGGACCAATGCCGACAAACGTAACTTAGCGGATTTTCCATAAGTGAAAACGTTAAGCTTTTATAAGCCAATGAAAATTGCAGCTTTTTTTAAATTATTCATCTGCCCTAACACATACATGCAGACTCACATTTGTTTGACACTTTGCAATATTGTAGAGGGTCCTTCCAAGTATCACTGAAACCAATCTTACTCCAATTGGTCAAAGGGGGGCGCTATAGCAATTTTTTGAAAATGCAAACTTTAAACAGGCAAAAGTCATGCCTCGTTTGGCCGACAGCCGTTAAACCTGCTTACACATGTGCCTTGACTCATGAGGAACACATGTATCACTTTGACCAGTAAGCTCTGCCCTTAGATTGTCTGCAATTTTGAGCAGTTTGAAAAACATTTAAATCCAGGATTTCTGAGCAATTTGCATGAAACTGTGTCAAATACATGTTTGAGGCCCTTTTTCACAGGTTCAGGTGTGTTGGTTCAATAGCTTGATCGCTTAATCATCTGCCTTGAAACCATAGGGTAGCCGGTTCGAATCCCACCTCAGGTAGTCTTAATTATAATTGCATTGCACACAACATGACTATATCAATGAATACATGTGCAATTGTTAAAGATGACGAGAAATGAATACTTGAAAGTAGTTATTTTCAATGTATGACGTACTTCATTCGCGCTTTTGTTTTGTTTTGTTGGATTCTCCCTTTTCACTGTCTAAGGCTGTGTATTGGATAGCTCCACCAGTATGTGTGAGTCTCATGTGCCAAAGGTCCCTGGTTCGAATCCCACTTATTACAGTTCACATTTAAATTGCATTGTACAAAACATGACCCTGTTAATTCAGACATGTGCAATGTTTAGACAATAACACGAAATGCTTTTGAGAGTAGTTGTTTTTTATGTATGACATACTTTCTTGTGAAAATAGACGATCTACAATCTCACACCTTTTTAGATAGCAACGCGTTGTGAGCTTGTAGATCGACTATTTTCCACTAGTTTCCATTCCGAAATATATTGAGCAGTTTGAAAAACATTTAAACCAAGGATTTCTGAGCAATTTGCGTGAAAGTGTGTCATGTGTGTAAACTCCCTTTTCACTAGTACAGGTCTGTTGGCCCAATGGCTTAATCATCTGCCTTGAAACCACAGGGTTCCTGGTTCGAATCCCACGTCATGCAGACCTCAACTCAATTGCATTGCACACAACATGACTGTATCAATGAATGACCAATGCCGACAGACGTGAGCAAGCAGATTTTCCATAAGTGAAAACGTTAAGCTTTTTATAAGCCAATGAAAATTGCAGTTTTATGACAATTATTCATCTGCCCCTAAAACATACATGCAGACTCGCATTTGTTTGACACTTTGCAATATTGTAGAAGGTCATTCCAAGTATCACTGAAACCAATCTTACTCCAATTGGTCAAAGGGGGGCGCTATAGCAATTTTTTGAAAATGCAAACTTTAAACAGGCAAAAGTCATGCCTCGTTTGGCCGACAGCCGTTAAACCTGCTTACACATGTGCCTTGACTCATGAGGAACACATGTATCACTTTGACCAGTAAGCTCTGCCCTTAGATTGTCTGCAATTTTGAGCAGTTTGAAAAACATTTAAATCCAGGATTTCTGAGCAATTTGCGTGAAAGTGTGTCATGTGTTTGAACTCCCTTTTCACTAGTTCAGGTGTGTAGGTTCAATAGCTTGATAGCTTAATCATCTGCCTTGAAACCACAGGGTTGCTGGTTCGAATCCCACCTCAGGTAGACTTCATTATAATTGCATTGCACACAACATGACTGTATCAATGAGGAACATATCTATCACTTTGACCAGTAAGCTCCGCCCTTAGATTGTCTGCAATTTTGAGCAGTTTGAAAAACATTTAAATCCAGCATTTCTGAGCAATTTGCGTGAAAGTGTGTCATGTGTGTGAACTCCTTTTTCATCAGTTCGGGTCTGTTGGCCCAATGGCTTAATCATCTGCCTTGATACCACAGGGTCGCTGGTTCAAATCTCACCTCATGCAGACCTCAACTCAATTGCATTGCACACAACATGACTGTATCAATGCATGTGCAATTGTTAAAGATAACGAGAAATGCATACTTGAAAGTAGTTATTTTCAATGTATGACGTAATTCATTTGCCCTTTTGTTTTGTGTTGTTGGATTCTCCTTTCTCACTATCTGATGCTGTCGATTCAATAGCTCCACCAGTAGAGTGTGAGAGTGTCAACAGACACCATCAGGGAGGCCATATCTCTAGCTCAATGAGAAGAGAGGCAGCCTGTGAATCCATAGGTCGCTGGTTCGATCCCTGTCCCCAACAATGCGTTGAGGTGATCATCATTTGGAATTCCCCCTATTCCCATGGATTGGATCCACCCCTCTCACTCATCACCAATCACACCTGCCACATGCACAGTACAATTTTTAGGTACTTTTACTTTACTACTCTACTCTACTGCAATTACAGCAGATGACAGCTTTAGTTACTTGTTACTTTGCAGATGTAATTATTAATACAACACCTACAGTAACCACATACAGCCGATCTACAATGTGACGCGTTATGAGCTTGTATGTATATAATAAGCAACCCATGCTGTATGATAACTTACCACATATGAAATCCAATTCTGTCTATCCAATGGCTCAGTCTGTACTGTGGCCATAGCTGAGTGGTTAGTGAGCCCACCTAGGGAGCCAGAGGCCCTGGTTGCCCCAGGTACGATTCCAGGCCAGGCCAGCAAATGTGTCGATGAAATGAAATTTGTCCCTGAGCAAGACTCTTAACCCCTAATTGCTCACAGGCCCTCATTGGAAACAAGACCGCAAGGACTTTCATGAACGGACCTGGAATTATCCTTATCCTTTACACTGTCTACCCACAAGTCTATAGGTCCCTGGTTCAAACCTCAATTTAACCGGTCCAAATATAATTTACTGAACAAAAATCATGACTTTGTTAATTAATGCATGTTCACTTCTTCTCTCTCGCTCTCTCTCTTACTGCCTCTCTTTCTCACTGCCTCTCTCTCTCTCTCCCTCTCTCTCTCTCTCTCTCTCTCTTTCTTTTCTCTCTCTCTCTCTCTCTCTCTCTCTCTCTCTCTCTCTCTCTCTCTCTCTCTCTCTCTCTCTCTCTCTCTCTCCCCTTCTCTCTCTCTCTCCCTCTCCCTCTCCCTCTCCCTCTCTCTCTCTCTCTCTCTCTCTCTCTCTCTCTCTCTGTCACTGTCTGTCTGTCTGCCAGTCTGCCACTCTGTCACTGTCTGTCTGTCTGCCAGTCTGCCACTCTGTCACTGTCTGTCTGTCTGTCTGTCTGCCAGTCTGCCAGTCTGCCACTCTGTCACTCTGTCACAGTCTGTCTGTCTGCCAGTCTGCCACTCTGTCACTGTCTGTCTGTCTGCCAGTCTGCCACTCTGTCACTGTCTGTCTGTCTGCCAGTCTGCCACTCTGTCACTGTCTGTCTGTCTGCCAGTCTGCCAGTCTGCCACAGTCTGTCTGTCTGCCAGTCTGCCACTCTGTCACTGTCTGTCTGTCTGCCAGTCTGCCACTCTGCCACTCTGTCACAGTCTGTCTGTTTGTCTGTCTGCCACTCTGTCACAGTCTGCCAGTCTGCCAGTCTGTCACAGTCTGCCAGTCTGCCACTCTGTCACTGTCTGTCTGTCTGCCAGTCTGCCAGTCTGCCACAGTCTGTCTGTCTGCCAGTCTGCCAGTCTGCCACAGTCTGTCACAGTCTGCCAGTCTGCCAGTCTGCCACTCTGTCACAGTCTGCCAGTCTGCCACTCTGTCAAAGTCTGCCAGTCTGCCAGTCTGCCACTCTGTCACAGTCTGCCAGTCTGCCATTATTCTCGAAACCGCTCATTGCTGCTTGCAGCTATATTTAGGTTTCGAGAGCCTGTAAGGCTTCGAACCCTATTACATCTCTACACTTTCATTAGGTTTCGAGAGCCTATCAGGCTTCGAACCCTATTACATCTCTACACTTTCATTATTATTCTTCCGCCGTTTTTGCCAGTTCTGGCCTAACCGCCTGGTCACTTCTTATGAAATTCGGCAATATGGTAGAGGGCTATGCCAAACGGCGAAAACCCGAAACTCACAACCATTGGCCAAAGGGTGGCGCTGTAGCACTCAATTGAAATATGCCAACTTTGAACAGGTACAGCTCATGCCCTGTTCGACCTACAGCCATGAAACTTCGATACACACATGCGTCTCCTCATGCCTAACAACTTTCACTGTTTGACTTTTGACCTCTGACCTTTAGATCTCCCACCATTTCGAATTCTATGAAAAGCAGTAAAAAGCAGTAAAAAAAATCACTTCTCCTGGGATTTATGAGCAATCTGTACGAAACTTATGAACTTTGGACCAATGCCGACAAACGTAACTTAGCGGATTTTCCATAAGTGAAAACGTTCAGCTTTTATAAGCCAATGAAAATTGCAGCTTTTTTTAAATTATTCATCTGCCCCTAACACATACATGCAGACTCACATTTGTTTGACACTTTGCAATATTGTAGAGGGTCCTTCCAAGTATCACTGAAACCAATCTTACTCCAATTGGTCAAAGGGGGGCGCTATAGCAATTTTTTGAAAATGCAAACTTTAAACAGGCAAAAGTCATGCCTCGTTTGGCCGACAGCCGTTAAACCTGCTTACACATGTGCCTTGACTCATGAGGAACACATGTATCACTTTGACCAGTAAGCTCTGCCCTTAGATTGTCTGCAATTTTGAGCAGTTTGAAAAACATTTAAATCCAGGATTTCTGAGCAATTTGCATGAAACTGTGTCAAATACATGTTTGAGGCCCTTTTTCACAGGTTCAGGTGTGTTGGTTCAATAGCTTGATCGCTTAATCATCTGCCTTGAAACCATAGGGTAGCCGGTTCGAATCCCACCTCAGGTAGACTTAATTATAATTGCATTGCACACAACATGACTATACCAATGAATACATGTGCAATTGTTAAAGATGACGAGAAATGCATACTTGAAAGTAGTTCTTTTCAATGTATGACGTACTTCATTCGCGCTTTTGTTTTGTTTTGTTGGATTCTCCCTTTTCACTGTCTAAGGCTGTGTATTGGATAGCTCCACCAGTAGAGTGTGAGTCTCATGTACCGAAGGTCCCTGGTTCGAATCCCACTTATTACAGTTCACATTTAAATTGCATTGTACAAAACATGACCCTGTTAATTCAGACAAGTGCAATGTTTAGACAATAACACGAAATGCTTTTGAGAGTAGTTTTTTTTAATGTATGACATACTTTCTTGTGAAAATAGCCGATCTACAATCTCACACCTTTTTAGATAGCAACGCGTTGTGAGCTTGTAGATCGACTATTTTCCACTAGTTTCCATTCCGAAATATATTGAGCAGTTTGAAAAACATTTAAACCAAGGATTTCTGAGCAATTTGCGTGAAAGTGTGTCATGTGTGTGAACTCCCTTTTCACTAGTACAGGTCTGTTGGCCCAATGGCTTAATCATCTGCCTTGAAACCACAGGGTTCCTGGTTCGAATCCCACGTCATGTAGAATTCATTATAATTGCATTGCACACAACATGACTGTATCAATGAATGCATGTGCAATTGTTAACCAGTAAACTCCGCCCTTAGATTGTCTGCAATTTTGAGCAGTTTGAAAAACATTTAAATCCAGTATTTCTGAGCAATTTGCGTGAAAGTGTGTCATGTGTGTGAACTCCCTTTTCATCAGTTCGGGTCTGTTGGCCCAATGGCTTAATCATCTGCCTTGATACCAGAGCGTCGCCGGTTCAAATCTCACCTCATGCAGACCTCAACTCAATTGCATTACACACAACATGACTGTATCAATGAATAAACATGCAATTGTTAAATGAAACGCTTATTGAGAGTACTTGTTTTCAATGTATGATGTACTTCATTAGGTTTCGAGAGCCTATCAGGCTTCGAACCCTATTACATCTCTACACTTTCATTATTATTCTTCCGCCGTTTTTGCCAGTTCTGGCCTAACCGCCTGGTCACTTCTTATGAAATTCGGCAATATGGTAGAGGGCTATGCCAAACGGCGAAAACCCGAAACTCACAACCATTGGCCAAAGGGTGGCGCTGTAGCACTCAATTGAAATATGCCAACTTTGAACAGGTACAGCTCATGCCCTGTTCGACCTACAGCCATGAAACTTCGATACACACATGCGTCTCCTCATGCCTAACAACTTTCACTGTTTGACTTTTGACCTCTGACCTTTAGATCTCCCACCATTTCGAATTCTATGAAAAGCAGTAAAAAGCAGTAAAAAAATCACTTCTCCTGGGATTTATGAGCAATCTGTACGAAACTGTATACACATGAACTTTGGACCAATGCCGACAAACGTAACTTAGCGGATTTTCCATAAGTGAAAACGTTAAGCTTTTATAAGCCAATGAAAATTGCAGCTTTTTAGGACGGCTCAAGCGAAGCGAGCCGTCCTCTATACAGAGAGATCAAAGGCACTGAGCTATGTGGGAGTTAACCTCTCGAGGTATATAAAGAGGGGAGGTGGCTTAGGCGAAAAAGGGGCGTAACGGGGCGTGATTTGGTCAGGGACTCTCTGTTTGTGGGAAAAAGTGGGCGGTCTTGCTAAAAAAGGGTCTGGAACGCGTCGTCATTGCTTCGTTGCCACCGATTGGTTGCTGCAACTTGGCTTCATGCAGGGAGACGCCCCCTCTCACGCCCCCTCTCAGGTCTGAACATGTGAAGTGTCCACGCAGCCTAAAGCCCCGCCCACCCCTCTACACACTGAGCTTTTCATGCCGTCACACTCTGCAGAGAGGTAGACAGACTATGGAGGCATCAGAATTTTGTATTAAATTAGATTGCACCAAAACATTAATAAGTGTCGAGTTGAATCTATTTACGCCACAATGAAGCCCCGATTTCATTTTTGGTTACAACCACATACGGAGATTTTGAAAACATGACCAATGTCAAAAAACTCCCATATCTGCTGGGCAAAGTACAACAATGTGCAAACACAGCAGCAAGATTCGTGAGTTGGTGTGATAAGAGAAGGATATCAAACGGAACACAACCACCCTAAAGACTAAGCATTGTGTATATTCCAAACACAGCAGCAAGATTCGTGAGTTGGTGTGATAAGAGAAGGATATCAAACGGAACACAACCACCCTAAAGACTAAGCATTGTGTATATTCCTGCACAGTGATCTTAGTACATAGAAATTGATCTATTGAAGATTCTGGTTGTATTGTTGTATTGTGCTTTCTGCTTTGGGCAGCAGCGTGGTTCTGAAAAATGTTTTCATAGTACCCTTTTGAGTAGTAAAAGCAGACATGAGGTGATGCTCTGTAGATACATTATCTGTTCCCTTTTTATGTACATATTAAGCTGTACATGTTTTCAAATAAAATACATAGTCTTTCAACATAAAATGATTACATGCAAATAGAACCGCATTGTTTCACATGGCTTAAATGCATAGGCCATTCTATCATTATGCAGTGTGCTTTCATTCAATGCAAATATAACCGAATCCTGATGATGGCTCAGGTCACCAGTTGCCTCACATGTTAATGATCACATTACAATATGGATGGGCAGCGATCATTTTACTCCTCTTTGAGCCTGATGAGTTTCCTTGTTTATACACATAGTAACCTGTAAATGTACCTTGTTTTTAAAAACACACATCTTCATGTGACGTTGACTTACAGTGGTTACTTTGTAGATTTTCATTACAAAACATACAGTAACCACTTCAGCCCATACATTTCGGCCATTTAAGTACCCCCACACAACTGCTGTATAGCATGTAGCCATGCTATGAGCGCTGGGCTAATGTGTATATTTCAGTGTGAGCCACGCACTCTTATGAAATCATGGTCAATATTGGTTAATTTCTGCTCAATGTTGAACTGAAGTGAAGGTCTGGGGCGCAGGTCGTGGGTAATGGAGAGACAGTGGGCCACAAGATGTGGAGTGTGTAGATCACTGGGCCGATTTGCAGACTGGACGTTGAAGGTTATATACAGCTCGAGCATGGTAAATAACAATAACCTTCGTGTGAGTGAATCACTCTGTCTATGCACAAATACAATTGCATACAAGCTGACATTCTTCAATGTAAATGCACAATTTGTGAGCACCATCATGTTCACACTATTCAATCTGTCGCATCATACACATGGACATAGTAAATGCATCTGTATGTTTACACATTTAAATGTGAAAACATAGTGGAGCACAATAGCATAAGTGTAATGTCACTATATCACACAGGTTTATAGACCTTTAGTTATGAATTGCATTGCAAACTGACGTGATTCAAATATAAATGAAATGGCATGGTGGAAATAAGTGATCGAATGTTTTACTTAAGTAAAAGTATCAATACTGCAATGTACAAGTACTGCATGATGAGAAAGGATTTGGAGATAATGTGCTTCAGTAAAACTATTAGTATTTAAATGGGCTTACAGTACCCAAAGTACAAAAATGTTTGCAAATAGCAGATGTGGAGCTGACAACGCAAACTTAAACTACGACAAACTAAGCGTTATTCTCTGCCAGCCCTTGAAATACCCGTACACACAATTAGCTTTGGTGCCATGAGGTCAGCT